>NC_134353.1:372948951-373248951 GCF_048569485.1 Anomaloglossus baeobatrachus
TAACCCTAGCCCTAACCCAGCCTTAACCCTAACCCTAGCTCCAACCCTAACCCTACTCCTAACCTTAATTCTAACCCTAACGCTATCCCTAGCTCCAACCCTAACCCTAACCCAGCCCTAACCCTAGCTCCAACCCTAACCCTACTCCTAACCTTAATTCTAACCCTAACCCTATCCCTAGCTCCAACCCTAACCCTAGACCTTACCTTAACCCTAACCCTAACCCCCTAACCTTAACTCTAAACCCTAACCCTAAACCCTAATCCTAACCCCTAACCTTAACCCCTAACCCTAACCCTAGCCCTAGCTCCAACCCTAACCCTAGCTCCAACCCTAATTCTAACCCTAACCCTAACCCTAGCTCCAACCCTAACCCTAACCCTAGCTCCAAACCTAACCCTAACCCTATCTTCAACACTAACCCTAACCCTAACCCTAATCTTAACCCTAACCTTAGCTCCAACTCTAACCCTAACCCTAACCCTAGCTCCAACCCTAACCCTAGCTCCAAACCTAACCCTAACCCTATCTTCAACACTAACCCTAACCCTAACCCTAATCTTAACCCTAACCTTAGCTCCAACTCTAACCCTAACCCTAACCCTAGCTCCAACCATAACCCTAACCCAAACCCTATCCGTAACCCTAACCCTAGCTCCAACCCTAACCCTAACCCTAACCCTAGCTCCAACCCTAACCCTAGCTCCAACCCTAACCCTAACCCTAACTCCAACTCTAACGCTAACCCTAAACCTAACCTTAACCCTAGCTTCAACCCTAACCCTAACCCTAGCTCCAACCCTAACCCTAACACTAACCCTAACCCTAGCTCCAACCTTAACCCTAACCCTATCCCTAACCTTAACCCTAACCTTAGCTCCAACCCTAACCCTAACCCTTACCCCAACTCTAACCTTAACCCTAACCCTAGCTCCTGCCCTAACCCTAACCCTAGCTCCAACCCTAACCCAAACCCTAACTCTAGTTCCAACCCTAACCCTAGCTCCAACCCTAACCCTAGCTCCAACCCTAACCCTAACCCTCGTTCCAACCCTAACCCTAACCCTAACCCTAGCTCCAACCCTAGCCCTAACCCTAGTTCCAACCCTAACCCTAACCCTAACCCTAACCGCAACCCTAGCATCAACCCTAACTCTAACCTTAACCCTAACACTAACCCTAGCTTCAACCCTAACCCTAACCCTAGCTCCAACCCTAACCCTAATCCTAACCCTAACCCAAACCCTAACCCTGACCCTAACCCTAACCCAACCCTAACCTTAGCTCCAACCCTAACCCTAACCCTACTCCTAACCTTAACCCTAACCCTAACCCTATCCCTAGCTCCAACCCTAACCCTATCCCTAACCCTAGACGACCTAACCTTAACCCTAACCCTTAACCCTAACCTTTAACCCTAACCCTAATCCTAACCCAAACCCTAACCCCTAACCCTAACTCTAAACCCTAACCCTAAACCCTAACCCGTAACTCTAACCCCTAACCCTAACCCAACCCCAACCCCAACCCTAACCCTAATCCTAACCCTAGCCCTAACCCAGCCCTAACCCTAAGCCTAGCTCCAACCCTAACCCTACTCCTAACCTTAATTCTAACCGTAACCCTATCCCTAGCTCCAACCCTAACCCTAACCCAGCCTATACCCTAGCTCCAACCCTAACCCTACTCCTAACCTTAATTCTAACCCTAACCCTATCCCTAGCTTCAACCCTAACCCTAACTCTAGACCTTACCTTAACCCTAACCCTAACCCCCTAACCCTAACTCTAAACCCTAACCCTAAACCCTAATCCTAACCCCTAACCTTAACCCCTAACCCTAACCCTAGCCCCTAAACCTAACCCCCAACCTCAACCCCAACCCCAACCCTAACCCTAACCCTTACCCCAACTCTAACCTTAACCCTAACCCTAGCTCCTGCCCTAACCCTAACCCTAGCTCCAACCCTAACCCAAACCCTAACTCTAGTTCCAACCCTAACCCTAACCCTAGCTCCAACCAAACCCTAACCCTAACCCCAACCCTAACCGCAACCCTAGCATCAACCCTAACTCTAACCTTAACCCTAACACTAACCCTAGCTTCAACCCTAACCCTAACCCTAGCTCCAACCCTAACCCTAATCCTAACCCTAACCCAAACCCTAACCCTGACCCTAACCCTAACCCCAACCCTAACCTTAGCTCCAACCCTAACCCTAACCCTACTCCTAACCTTAACCCTAACCCTAACCCTAACCCTATCCCTAGCTCCAACCCTAACCCTATCCCTAACCCTAGACGACCTAACCTTAACCCTAACCCCCTAACCCTAACCCTTAAACCTAACCTTTAACCCTAACCCTAATCCTAACCCAAACCCTAACCCCTAACCCTAACTCTAAACCCTAACCCTAAACCCTAACCCGTAACCCTAACCCCTAACCCTAACCCAACCCCAACCCCAACCCTAACCCTAATCCTAACCCTAGCCCTAACCCAGCCCTAACCCTAACCCTAGCTCCAACCCTAACCCTACTCCTAACCTTAATTCTAACCGTAACCCTATCCCTAGCTCCAACCCTAACCCTAACCCAGCCCTAACCCTAGCTCCAACCCTAACCCTACTCCTAACCTTAATTCTAACCCTAACCCTATCCCTAGCTTCAACCCTAACCCTAACCCTAGACCTTACCTTAACCCTAACCCTAACCCCCTAACCCTAACTCTAAACCCTAACCCTAAACCCTAATCCTAACCCCTAACCTTAACCCCTAACCCTAACCCTAGCCCCTAAACCTAACCCCCAACCTCAACCCCAACCCCAACCCTAAGCCTAACCCTTACCCCAACTCTAACCTTAACCCTAACCCTAGCTCCTGCCCTAACCCTAACCCTAGCTCCAACCCTAACCCAAACCCTAACTCTAGTTCCAACCCTAACCCTAACCCTAGCTCCAACCAAACCCTAACCCTAACCCCAACCCTAACCGCAACCCTAGCATCAACCCTAACTCTAACCTTAACCCTAACACTAACCCTAGCTTCAACCCTAACCCTAACCCTAGCTCCAACCCTAACCCTAATCCTAACCCTAACCCAAACCCTAACCCTGACCCTAACCCTAACCCCAACCCTAACCTTAGCTCCAACCCTAACCCTAACCCTACTCCTAACCTTAACCCTAACCCTAACCCTATCCCTAGCTCCAACCCTAACCCTATCCCTAACCCTAGACGACCTAACCTTAACCCTAACCCCCTAACCCTAACCCTTAACCCTAACCTTTAACCCTAACCCTAATCCTAACCCAAACCCTAACCCCTAACCCTAACTCTAAACCCTAACCCTAAACCCTAACCCGTAACCCTAACCCCTAACCCTAACCCAACCCCAACCCCAACCCTAACCCTAATCCTAACCCTAGCCCTAACCCAGCCCTAACCCTAACCCTAGCTCCAACCATAACCCTACTCCTAACCTTAATTCTAACCGTAACCCTATCCCTAGCTCCAACCCTAACCCAGCCCTAACCCTAGCTCCAACCCTAACCCTACTCCTAACCTTAATTCTAACCCTAACCCTATCCCTAGCTCCAACCCTAACCCTAACCCTAGACCTTACCTTAACCCTAACCCTAACCCCCTAACCCTAACTCTAAACCCTAACCCTAAACCCTAATCCTAACCCCTAACCTTAACCCCTAACCCTAGCCCCTAAACCTAACCCCCAACCTCAACCCCAACCCCAACCCCAACCCTAACCCTAGCCCTAGCCCTAGCCCTAACCCTAGCTCAAACCCTAACCCAAACCCTAACCCTAACCCCAACCCTAACTGCAACCCTAGCATCAACCCTAACTTTAACCCTAAACCTAACCCTAACCCTAGCGCCAACCCTAACCCTAGCTCCAACCCTAACCCTAACCTTAACACTAACCCTAACCCTAGCTCCAACCCTAACCCTAACCCTAACCCAAACCCTAACCCTAACCCTACTCCTAACCCTAACTGTAACCCTTACCCTAAATAATTTTTTAAAAAAAACGACGTGGGATTCGCCCAATTTTTGTGTCCAGCCAGGTACAACTAGGTAGCTGGGGATTGGAATCCGCAGCACAGGGTGGCCCAAGCTTTCTGGGAATTGCAGTCCAGAGCTGCCCCAGAAAATGGCTCTGTATCCAATTCTTCCAGCGGCCCTGGTTCGAGGTGGCACGCTGGGTAATAAGGGGTTAATACCAGCTTTGTTTTACCAGCTGGTATTAAGCCCAAGATTCTTAATGGCAGGCCAAGATTGACCCGGCCATTAAGAATCTTCAATAAAGGGTTAAAAAAAGAGAAAAATATTTTATTAGAAATAAATACACAGACACACTTAGGGACTCCATCTTTATTATTCCCTCTCACCCCTCCACGATTCTGGTCTTCTGTCCTCTGTCACCAATCTAGCTCTGCTATATCACAAAGCATGGGGGGAGGAATACGCTTCTGCTCCCTGTCCTGTTTAATCACTCAGTGAGTGAGCAGAGGCTGCGGGTTGGTAAGCTTGTTTCTAATACTGACGGACCCCCATGCTGAATCCTTAAAGCTCAATTATTTGCTCAGTTAATGTTCAGTTCTTTTCTCCATTTCTTTCTCATGTTGACTCTTTTTTTTCTACCTACCTATCTTTTCCTCTTTCCTTGCTAACTCTCTTCTTTCTTCTCTTCACTTTCTGGTTTATATGTTACAATTGAAATGTAGAGTTCCAATTTGCCTTATATGCTGTATGTTTTTCTCTTGGAAAAATCATCCAATAAAACTTTGAATGAGAAAAAAAAGCCAACAGGTGGATGATAAAGCTAAATTATTGGAGTCAACAAGTTGGCTCATCACAACGTCTATCAGTTCTGGCGTGCCAAACATGGCAGTGGAGGTAATAGTAATGCTTTGTAATAGTGAGATCATAGAAGTTCATGCAAGCATCGCGTGACACCCATCACACAAGTCTGGAATGATGGCCAGAAAAAGGAGAAGTCTCAACTTCAATATCATCATAAAAAGCGTTGGCTCAAGTTTGCAAAAACATTGGAATCGTGTAGAAGAGATCTGGGATCAGAATTTGGTTGGGACATGCTTGGATCTTAACAAGAGCATGTCTAGAAGGATTCAGGCAGTGTTCAAAGCCAATTGTGGATTTACAAAATAATAGAAATGTAAATATAGATTTTTAGGAGCAAAGCAGTAACAATGCAGTGACATGTCATCTTTGGGGGTTTGAAAATCTTCTAAGATATCATGGATTTGAAAAACAAAAAGTTTGAAATTGGGCAGCTTTATGTTCAATCAATCAAATTACAGTTTATGGAAGAGACCATTTGTAAATCAAGCTAATGTCTGTCTGCTGTCGTTGAAAGGAAATAAAGAAGACTTCAGTAGAAATCTAACATTCAGTTCCTCTAAATAACTGTCTAACTGATAGTTTCTGCTTATTTTTTTAAGTGGAAGTTCCTGAATTGTCTAGGGAGTTACCGAACCTTTATATTAAATTAGTCATCTTTTACTTGCCATAAGAGCAGTATAAAATTTAGCAGTTCAACGGATTATATGTAAACTGGAATAACTTTATGCTGGGGGGGCACTTTGGCAGATTTGTTTAAAGTGCCATATTTGTCAAAATGTAGGGAAGTTAAGCATGGCAAATGGGCAGGGCATGAGACAGGTAAATAGAAAATATGTTTTTGTATCAGCTCACCACTTCAGAAGTCCTTAGGAGAAAGGCCCAGCAGGTTCCAGTGAACAGATGCATGGGAGCCTGTGGCCGGCAGCCACATGGAAGTTTTTTTGTTTTTTTTCCAGAAGACAGGTAAGCTTTCCAAGACAATAAAACAAACTTGTGTGTAGCTTGGTTCTACTGTACAATATACATTGACAAGAAAAATAGTTTGAACTTTTGACTAGTGATGGGCGTATCTAACCAGATTAGTGGTTGGCAGTCCCGGACCGTAAAAGTCCGGATCTACGCGGTTTCAAAGGTATCCAGGTGCCAGACCCTGGCCTGGGATTCCGGGTGTTTGATCTGGATGCAGCACTCGAGAAATTTTAAAAAATAAAGGAAAAATAAAGAAAATAAGAATGAAGTGAACGCTTCAACTTACTGAGGCTCCGTCGTGGCTGTAACTGCACCCACTACCACTCCTTCACTTCCTGGGCCGCTCATTAGGCTCATCCATATGTATTGCAGTCAGACGCGCCCCCAGCCTGTGTGACAGCACCTGACTACAACCAGTCACAGGCGCTGTCTGCAGGTCAGTATTGTGGTATAAAAATAAATAAAATCCTATATTTTGATACTCCGCACACATAAAGCCTACGGTTACAGGCTGCAGCCCCAAGCCATGTGCTTATCTTGGCTGTGTATCAAAATAAGAGCAACCGCACGCGGCTTTTTTTTTTAAAGTATATTTAAATAAATAATTTAAAAACTCCATGTGGTTCCCCAATTTTGATACCCAGCCCAGATAAACACCAAAAAAATATGCAATTTGCATAATAATTACATCTTTATTGAAAAATAAAATTATAAAACAGGTTGTCTCAGTGAATAGAAACCCCGCCAGATGGGGAGATGAAAATTATTGGGGACACCAGGCTGAACAATGGTAAAAATAGATACATAAAACTGACCCAAAATTTACCAATTCAGAATAATAATGACACAAGTGTGTATTACATAATAATCATATTATGTGGCACAGTCACATACTGGCACAACAATAAATCACAATATTAAAGACACAAGTGTATCAGTGAAAATAAGACACAAACATCCTACTATAATAAGAAAAGGTCATATAATGGTAACATAATGGCAAAGTGTTTACCTATATAGCAGACCGGCTGCAAAGGTACGATGGCGTCCCCCACGAACCCAACACACATTTCGCATTTACTAATGCTTCATCCAGGAGTAGTGTGAGAGCCACCCAGGTCCTTTTTATAGCGCCGTAGTCCAATAAGCACAATCCATATAGATTGTCCTCATCAAGCCTGCATCAAGTTCCGGAAAATCCAGTGCACACAGAAAAGACGTCACATCTGGTCACTGTGTTGGGGCATTACCCATTGTCAAGGACTCATTGTCACGGAAGATGAATTTAGTAACATCCGGTGTGGCGGTTTTATAGTTGTGCAGCTAATGGCAGCAATTCACGTCATATCCAGAGACATGCTGACAGCACATATCACCATGGATACCAACACAGACAGTTTACGTCCACGCTCAGTGTCCCAGCACCAACATAGAGGTGTCCCCTTGATATAAGTCCACTTTACACCCAGGACTGGACGGCAGTGAACGCGTTGCCATGGAAACACCCCACAACACAATCACTGAAATACATAATGGAACTATGCAGCTAAAAATACTATACAGAAAATAACAAACCTAAAAATAGGATAAATATGTGGTATAACACACATACACAACCAATAATATAGTCCCATGATTATGTAAATGACGATGATTCTAAGCATGTTTATAGAAAATGATAAACTGATACTGGCCAAAAACAATACTTGTCCCTAGCAAGTGTCCAAAGGGGTCAAGATAAAGCCCAACAGCTGGGGACTGATATTGTCAGACTCGGGAGTTCCATGCTTATTGGACCACCCCCAGCCTAAAAATAGCAGCCTGCAGCTGCCTGGGATTGTTGCATCCATTAGATGCGCTTTACCTGGCTCTTCCAGGTTGCCCTGGTGCAGTGGCAATTGGCGTAATAGCAGGTGGTTAATAATAGCCCACAGCTGCCACTAATCCCTAGATTAGTAATGGGAGGTATATATGAGACACCACCCATCACTAATCTGTAAGTGAAAGTTAATAAACACAAACACCAAAAAAACCTTCATTTGAAATAAGATACAAAAAACACCCTCTTTACTAACCCCCAAAACACCCCTGTCGGTCTGACGTAATCCACACGAGGTCCGAAACGGTTCATCTCTGTGATATCTGAGTCAAAGATTTCAATCATGTAGCATGCTCGAATTCTGTAACTACAGGCAGAGAATGAGCCATGATCGGTGGTAACGTCACTCAGGTTAGTTGCAGTCATAGCAAAAGGAGGACCGTGGGGACCTTTTTGCTATGACCGCAGCTAACCTAAGTGACGTCACCGCTGTTCCATGATCGCCAGCTGTGACTCAGATGTAGCAGAGCTGAATCATCATGGGACCTTATGTGGCTTATGATGGATCTGCAGGGGTGTTTTGGAGGAAAATAAAGTAGTGAAAGAGGGTGTTTTTTGTATTTTATTCCAATAAAGGATTTTTTTCAGATTAGTGATGAGGGGGGTCTCATAGACCCTCCCCATTACTAATCTAGGGCATAGTGGCAGTTGTGGCTGTTATTAATCCCTGCTATTACCTCAATTGCTACCGCAGCCGGGCAATCGGGAAGAGCTGGGTAAAGCGCCAGGCTTGTCGGATCTAACGGATGCACCAATCTTGGGCAGCTGCTATTTTTAAGCTGGGGGTTGACCTAATAACCATAGGCCTCCAGAGACTGAGAATACTAGCTGTCGAGCTTTATCTTGGCTGGGTATAAAAATTTGGGGGACCACACGTTGGTTTTCTAAACTATTTATTTAATTTTTGCATACGGTTCCTCTTATTTTGATACACAGTCATGATGAGCGCACGGCTGGCAGCTGTAGCCTACACCATTTTTTTTATTTATTTATTTATTTTTACTGTACCTTATAGACGCACACAGCATCTGTGATTGGAAGCAGTTCACTGACACTCAGGGTGGGGCGCATCTGACTGTAACCAATCACAGGCACTGGTGGATAGGGAAAGCAGTGAATATTCAATGAGGGTTAATTATCAGCCCCGAAAGTGAATGCTTGGCCTGGAAGTACTGTACTGCCATGACAGATGCTCGGCAAGTAAAGCGGTCGCTCTCCTATCCTTTTATCCCTTCTATTAACATATTTAATCACCGGATTGTGGTCCCCATAGACTTATATGGGGACCAGAATCCGTACTGGAACCGAATTTTAAAAACCACTTAACAGGGACTTGCCGGTCTTGTTTATCTGTGAATGCAAAATGGATACAGCCGCATACTAAATGCCATCAATGTATAAGGGAACTCTGGTACTGCATTACTGCTATATGTAAAAATGAGATTTTTAGTTTATGAATTGGCCAATGCATGTAAGCCCGGAAACCAACGACAAGGTAAATCTGAATATTCCGGGTCCCTAACTAAAATGCCACTATCTAGGTTAAAAACATCCATGTCTGGGCAGCTAGACTAAACATCTAACTTGAAATGCTACTATCTGGACTAACCTCCATGTCTGGGCAGCTAGGACTCCTGGTATAAGGATTATGAACACAGCCTGGTTTATAGGTTTAAACCTGGTTTAAACCAGGCTGTGTTCATAATCCTTATACCAGGAGTCCTAGCTGCCCAGACATGGAGGTTAGTCCAGATAGTGGCATTTCAAGTTAGATTTTTGGTCTAGCTGCCCAGACATGGATGTTTTTAACCTAGATAGTGACATTTTAGTTAGGGACCCGGAATATTCAGATTTACCTTGTCGTTGATTTCCGGGCTTACATGCATTGGCCAATTCATAAACTAAAAATCTAATTTTTTCATATAGCAGTAACGCAGTACCAGAGTTCCCTTATACATTGATGGCATTTAGTCTGCGGCTGGAGCTATTTTGTATTTGCTAGGTTTTTTTCAGCTGGCACCTATACACACTTGTAGGATGTGCGGGTCAGTTTTTTTTAACTATTTGTTTATCTGTGAGTCCGCCCATCACTACACAAGATTAAAAAAAAAATCTGAGTCTGTCATGGACTTGATCCCGGATATCTGGCCGGATGCGGGTCCCCACCATAAAAACGGTGGTAGAAGGGATAGGGGGATTCATAAGCGGGCTTTACACGCTGCAAACTCGCTAGCGAGATCGCAAGTGATCGTACCCGCCCCCGTCGGTTGTGCGACACGGGCTAATCGCTGCCCGTGGCGCACAACCTCACTTACCACCGTCACACGGACTTACTTGTCCTGCGACGTCGCTCTGGCCGGCGAGCCGCCTCCTTTCTAAGGGGGCGGGTCGTGCGGCGTCACAGCGACGTCACACGGCAGCCGTCCAATAGAAGCGGAGGGGCGGAGATGAGCGGGACGTAAACATCCCGCCCACCTCCTTCCTTCCGCATTGGCGGTGGAGGCAGGTAAGGAGATGTTCGTTGCTCCTGCGGTGTCACACACAGCGATATGTGCTGCCGCAGGAACGAGGAACAACATCACTAATTAGAAGAGAACAATTTTTTGTTTTAGGACGACCTCTCCGCAGCAAACGATTTTGGCCGCTTTTGCAATCGTTTTAGGTCGCACATAAGTGTCACACACTGCGATATCGTTAATGACGCTGGATGTGCGTCACAAACACCGTGACCCCGACGATAAATCATTAACGATATCGTAGCGTGTAAAGCCCGCTATACTTATTGAGTCTTGAGCGTGACTTTTACTGCTCCCACAGTCACTCATTCCACTTCCTGAGTCACTCATTATTGCTAATCCATATTCACTGCTTCCCCCACCCACCTACCCCAAGTGGCAACTTTAAATGCGATATTTGTCCCTCTTGTTCATTTCATTTAACAGTTAATCCCTTAAAAATAGGAGATAAAATTCATCAAGTGAAAAACATTTTCTCTTGTAAGACCAATTATGTTGGATACATAATTTTTTTCTCCTTGCAGCTATTTTAATATTTGCAAGACAATAAGACCCCTATTTGTGAGATTCAGGGAGCACTTCAATAGTATAATCTCTGGAAAAGGTGTCCCACGACTGATAAAGCATGTCAGAGACTGTCATGGTGGCAACCCTGAGGTTTTAAGATTTGCAGGTATTGAAAGGGTAACTTATACCATATAGGGTGGTGATCATGGTAAGATCCTTATGAGGAGAGAGGCCAGGTGGATCATTGAGATCAGAGTGCTTGGTCTGCTGGGTCTCTGTCAAGGGGTGCTTCTCCAATATCACACAATCAACAGAGTGAGAGATGATTGAACAATCCAAAGAACATTTATTCCAAGCAAAATCAGATGGTCCATAAAATAATCCACCATTCAGAGGGTAAAATAGTCCTGGAACACGGATATAGACCAGTAAGCGATAAATGTGCAGGTGTCTGTGTGGAGAATTTTCTCAGAAGCCTCAGCTTCTCTGACAGAGCATAAAGCTTCCTGCTTCTCTCTTAAAGTTCTCAGACAGACTGAATAAGCTCCCAGGTAAGCAGAGAGTGTGGGTGGATCCCAGGCCCCCCTCCCCCAGATTTAGGGATAAAAGCCCGGCAGGGGGTGATTAACCTGCAAACTCGACAATGTACACACAAGGAATACACAGAATGTACACAGCACACCATGCCTAAAATACAAACCTACATAAAATTAGACACAACCCCCCATATTTCACCATCACAACATCTCCCTCCTTCTTAATAAGTGAGTATAATAATAATAATTATAATAATTTTATTCATTTATATAGCGCTATTAATTCCACAGCGCTTTACATACATTGGTAATACTGTCCCCATTGGGGCTCACAATCTAGGTTCCCTGTGTATGCCATGAGGTACCCACCTCACTTAAGTCCATGTTGCTCAGATGTGGATAGTCCCTTGTACAGCGGTAGGGTTGGAAGGACAAGCTTCCCTTGGTGTCTTCCTTCACTCACAAATCGACATTGTAGATCTCCCACATCATTTCCTAGGAGAGTATCTGCAGGCAGGCCGCTCATCACCCTAACCACGCATTGCTTGACCCCAAAGCCAAACTCCAGAACTACAGTTGCCTTTGGGATATTCCTTCTTTGGCCTCCAGCAAATTCAATAACAATCCCTGGTCCATGATGTATCGCACCTGGCCGAACCACTCAGGGATCAGCTATTGTGAGAAATGCACAAAATCCAATGACTCTCTGTCCATCCAGCACAACCTCCGGTAACTGCTTACTTTGATGGTAAGAGGAACTTGGGGCTGTGGCTCGCACTCCATAAACCTCTAGTGGGCGACCATGAGTGTCTGAGTCATTAGGCAACTCAACTTGAAGGGGTGAGAACTTTTCCCCCGTTGTATTTGGCTGTAGAGAATAAACAAGTTGAGTTGGTGCAAGGTCATTCCTCAGTCGACCAGCAGAGCAAGTGTCTTGCAAATGCCCAGGTTGCTAGGCTTCCATTCAGGAGTCCCACTAACAAATGCATCCAGCCAGAGTGGGGCACCTCCATCACGGCACACTGTTGCTCAAAATCCTTGAAGAACCCTTACACATCTCCAGAAGCCTCATCAAATGGCTTGAAGTCCACTCGGGTAATTCGTACAGGCTCCCAGATCGCTGGGTTTATACTCCAACTCATAGTACTCCCTCTTTCGGACTCCATTGCTTCTTGTCTCTGCTGTGCCCGGTGAGCAGCGTCCTACTTATACTCCTGAGATACACCTGGGCCCAGAACCGCCATCTCTTCTTCAAACCACACCAACCACTGACGTTTTGGGGCAGGGATCCCCGATTCTAGTTCTTGTTCATTAGACATCTGGGAGGAGGTAGACTGGTTGGCACCCACAAGTAGATCAACTAAGGATTCTTTGGTCAGTTTCTGTACTCATTCTGTGGGTGGTTCTCCATTAGGTTGTGCTCTGTTGATGCCACCACTGCCATCAGTTGTCAGGGGGTCCTTCTCCAATATCACACAATCAACAGAGCGAGAGATGATTGAACAATCCAAAGAACATTTATTAGAAGCAAAATCAGATGGTCCATAAAATAATCCACCATACAGAGGGTAAAATAGTCCAGGAACAACGGATATAGTGCAGTAAGTGATCAATGTCCAAGTCTCTCTGGGGAGTCTCAGATTCTCCCACAGAGGATACATCTTCCTGATACTCTCTTGAAGTTCTCAGATAGACTGAATAATCTCCCACGTAAGCAGAGTGCTTGGGTGGATCCCAGGCCCCCTCCCTCAGACTCAGGGACAAAAGCCTGGCAGGAGGTGATTAACCTGCAAACAGGACAATGTACACACAAGGAATACACTAAATGTACACAGCACCACGCCTAAAATACGAACCTACACAAAATTATACACAACCCCCATTATTCCACCATCACAGTCTCAATGATAGAAATTACCTTTCGGTCTTTTTGTTATTTTTTACAAGCAGATTTATATGTATTTGTTTGTTTGTAATATAAATTTTCATACATTTATATTGATTTACGTATGTATATTTGCATTGCATGTTGTCCACTATGCTTTCCTCTTCCACACATTTTTTATATATTGTCATTGATGCCTACCTTGTCTCACCTGAAAAAGAAGTGAGGGGGTGTTATTTTAGTTATTCTGGAACCGATGAAGCGCCCGTGAGCGCGAAACAGCCGCCGTTGTCTCTGATGCTCTCCATATCCCTCCCTGCTTTTTGATATTCCCTTTTTCTAACTATATGAAGATTACCATTTGGTGAGTGCCACCTTTTTTCTTCTTTTTTTTGCTGAAGCTAGCCATGATAAAGCCCACGGCTACAGGCTGCAGCCCCCAGCCGTGTGCTTATCTTGGCTGTGTATCCAAATAAGAGGAACTGTATGTATTTTTTTTAATATTTAAATAAATAATTTAAACAAATGGAGTGCCGTCCCCCTCAATTTTGATATGCAGCCATGATAAAGCCAACAGCTGGGGGCTGGTATTCTCAGGCTGGGAGACCCATGCTTATCAACACCCCAGCCTAAAAATAGCAGCCTGCAGCCACCCAGCATTGCCACATCCATTACATGTGACAATCCCAGCACTTTACCAGGCTCTTCTTGATTGCCCTGGTGCGATGGCAATTAGGGTAAAAAGGTGTTAATTGCAGCTCACAGCTGCCACTAAGCCTTAGATTAGTAATGGGAGGCGTCTATGAGACCCCCATTACAAATCCTGTAAGTGAAAAGAAATAAACACAAACACCAAAAAAATCCTTTATTTAAAATTAAATACAAAAAACACCCTCTTTCAAACTTTTATTAACCCCCAAAACACCCAGGCCCGACATAATACACAAGAGGTTCCACAATGATACCAGCTCTGATACATCTGATGTCACAGCGCGCTGCCATAGAACATGACCATCCGCTGTGAGCTTCAGAGTATGAATGAGCTGCACGATCAGAAGTGACGTCACTCAGGTTATTTGCTGTCAAAGCTTGAGATTCCAGGGCTTAGTGGCAGCTGTCAATAGGGATAAGCCAGGGAAAAGTGTCGGGACTGTCACATCTAATAGATGCGGCAATCTTGGGCGGCTACAGGCTGCTATTTTAAGGCTGGGTGGGGGGGGCCAATAAGCATGGATCTGCCCAGCCTGAGAATACCAGCTCACAGCTGTCGAGCTTTTCATGGCTTGGTATCAAAATTGTTGGGGACTGCACGCCGTTTTTTAAAATTATTTATTTAACTGATTAATACAAACAGCCGCATGCGGTTCCACTTATTTTGAAGCACAGACAAGATAAGTACACGGCTGGGGCTACAGCCTGTAGCCATATCATATTATGAGGGGACCCTACCCCAATTTTTTTTAATTAATTTATTTTTACACCACGATAGTGATCTCCACACAGGGTCTGTGATGGTTGCAGTCAGACACTGTCAAACAGGCTGGGGGCGTGTCTGACTGCAATCAATCATAGATGCTAGGACTGCCGGTGGGCGGGGAAGCAGTGCACATGGATTAACGATAATGAGTGGCAACAGAAGTGGAATGCGCATCTGCGGAAGCAGTTACAGCCGCGCCGGAAACTCGTTAAGTATGAAGCACATGCTTCATTCTTATTTTGTTTTTCCTTTTTTTTTATTTACTGAGTGCCGGACCTGGATCATTACCCGGATTTACTTAGGATTCTAGTCCCAGGTCCAGCACTCGGGTTTGAAACCACACAAATCCGGACTTTTACAGTCTGGGTCTGCCTGTCATTACTTTTGACTTTCAGGCTCCATATCTCCCCATTCTCTACAGCTTTGAGCATGACACTACCTTAATTTTATAGACAATCATCTTGACTATCTCATACATAAATTTGACAAGCAACTATTTATCATATAATTAATTATGCAGATTCCTGTAATGTCACTGCATTGTTAATGATTTGCTCCTAAAAGTCAAAATTAAAATTTTTATTATTTTATTAGTATTTTGTAAATCCACCTTTGGTTTTAAACACTGCTTGAATCCTTCTGGTCATGCTCTCAATCAGATTCAAGCATATCTTGACCGAAATCTAATTCCAGGTCTCTTCTATACATTCCCAATATTGGTACATACTAGTCGACCCACTTGGGTATGTATATAGCTTTTTGGTCAATTTTACCCACAAGTGGCAATTGGATTGAGGTCTGGGGACTGTGAAGGCCAATCCAGCACTGCTACTGCATTATCATTGAACCATCTCTTCACCAATCTTGATGTATGCTTCTGGTTATTGTGCTGCTGGAACACTTACAAGTGCATCTCAATAAAGTAAAATATCATCAAAAAGTTCATTTTTTTTAGTAATTCAATACAAAAAGGGAAACGCATAATTATATAGAGTCATTATAAATAGAGTGATCTATTTCAAGTGTTTATTTCTGTTAGTGTTGATGATTATCCCAAAAGTCATTATCTCAGAAAATTAGAATAATTACCACAAAACACCTGCAAAGGCTTCCTAAGCATTTAAAATGGTCCTTTAGTCTTGGACTAAGCATACGAACCACCTCTACTGCCGTATTTGTCTCTCCAGAACTGATACTCCTTCTGATGATCTGACTTGCTGACTCCCGATATTTTGCCTGGACGATCAACTCGGCTTTTGTATGGATGGACAACCTTCATTTCGTATTCTTCCAACTATTACGGCACTTACATGCCTGACTGAAAGACCGCTATCAGTGGCCATTAGGAAAAATAAGAACAGGTTGTAATTTGCAGTACACAGGAAGAAAAGGATTTTTCAACCACCAGGAGAAAACAGTAACCATGCAGTGACATGAGAAAAATATGCTTAACTAATTATATGATGAATTGTTGCAAGTCAAATTTATGTATGAGATTGCCTATAAAATGAAGGTAGTCTCATGCTCAAAGCTGTAGTGGATGGTGATATATAAAGCCTGAAAGTCAAAAGTTCAAAACATTGTTACCCATTTGCTTGTTAATGTATAAGCTTGTGTAATTCAGTACAGTTTAGAGAACCCTTACAATGTTGTACTTACACCTGACTCCTGTTTGTAAGTGTTATTCTCTCTTGTTGCAACTGTTCCAATATGTTAACAATATGCAAGGAAGAAACTGCTGTAATATAAGAAGGGTACTGTCATAAAAGGATTTATAAATGTACAGATCAAAGGCTGAGCTCTTTGGATCATTGCCTGTAACCTCCCCGCTGCGAACAGGTAATTGAAGTGGGTTATCTAATTGAAAACAGACATGAGGTCTGTATACACGTTAATTAAGGGGTACTTTTTACATAGCGAGATTGCTAGCGAGATCGCTGCTGAGTCACAGGTTTTGTGACGCACCAGTGACCTCTTCAGCGATCTCGCTGTGTGTGACACTAAGCAGCGACCTGGCCCCTGCTGTGAAATCGCTCATCATTACACGAAGCATACATCGCTGTGTTTGACAACGAGAGAGCAACGATCTGAATGTGCAGGGAGTACGGAGCGTCTGGAAGCTGCGGACGCTGGTAACCAAGGTACACATCGGGTAACCAAGCGAAGCGCTTTGCCTGGTTACCCGATATTTACCTTGGTTACCAGCTTATGCCGCTCTCAGGCTGCCAGTGCTGGCTCCCTGCACACATAGCCAGAGTACACATCAGCTAACTATGCTTTGCTTAGTAACCCGATGTGTACCCTAGCTACGAGTGCAGGGAGCCAGCGCTAAGCGGTGTGCACTGGTAATGTCACGGGCGGGGAGGACGCCGCCGCTGCGCTCTCTAACGCTCGGGTCCGGCGCTGCTGCGGCTGCTGCTCGGTGGCTCGAGCGGTGGGCCGGATCCGGGGACTCGAGCGGCGCTCCTCGCCCGTGAGTGAAAAGGGTGGTTGGTTTGGGGGGATTTAGTCTGTGACGCCACCCACGGGTTGTGGTGAAGATGGGCACCACCGCTGCTGGTGGCGGGAATCCCGGGAGCGATGGTAGGGAGCAGCTGGGATGTTGTTTTCCCCCTCCGTAGGTAGGGGTCGGTGGTCCCGGGGCCCGGTGGTGTGATGGGGAGGCAGAGTTGGTGAGGTGCAGGGTTGCAGGGATGGCGCGGTACCGGATGGCACGGGTGTACTCACTCAGTAAGCGATGCACAAAGTCTTCGGTAAACCAAACGGCTGGATGGACGGGTCCCGCAGCTGGCTGCAGTGTCTCTCCCCGGACAGGTGATGGCGGCTGTCTTTCCCTGCACCTTTGTGTACTGTTTGACTATGATGGGTCCCCAATGGTAGTCCGCTACCCGGTGTGTGGATGCCGGAGGAGACCGTTTGACCGCAGGCGCTGGCCCTTGGGTCTCTAGCCTTAGGCGGTAGCTGTATACCCTCACGGTGCGGACGGTTGCCTTCTAACGGGTCTTTGGCTGTTAGGAAACCCCTGGGGTTTCTGTCACACTCGGATTTGACTGTTGACGGCGACTACAAGCCTAGTTGGGGTCCGATGGCCCTGCCTGTGTGTGCTGGCTTCACTTCGCTCCCCGGTCGGTACTGGCGGGCCACCGCCTGACCCCGGTCCTACGGTTCCGCGTTGATCCACCACTCCTGCAGACGGCCACCACCGTCTGCCAACCTTGTTGTCAGTGCCTGGGCCACAAACCCAGACACTCTCCACTTTACTCCTCTCACTTCAACCTCCTCAACGGAACTGTTCCTTTTCTCGCCTCCAGGCCTGTGAACTCCTCGGTGGACGGGGCCAACCGCTTGGCTCCGCCCCACCTGGTGTGGACATCAGACCCTGGAGGGAGGCAACAAGGGTTTTGTGTTTGGCTAATGTTGCTGTCTAGTGGGGGTGTGTGTGTGTGTGTGTGTTACCTGTGACGACCTGGCTAGTCCAGGGCACCACAGTAACCAGGGTAAATATCGGGTAACCAAGCAAAGCATTTTGCTTAGTTACCCGATATTTACCTTGGTTACCAAGCGCAGCATCGTTTCCACAAGTCGCTGGTGGCTGGTGGCTGGTCACTGGTCGCTGGTGAGATCTTCCTGATTGACAGCTCACCAGCGACCACGTAGCGACGCACCAGCGATCCTGACTAAGTCATATCGTGGTCGGAATCACTGGTACGTCGTTTAGTGAGATGGTACCCTAACAGGTAGCTATCATTTGTTGTAAGGGCAAACTTTGATTGTGTAGATCCACATCACCAAAGAGGTGCTAATCGATACTCTCACCTTTTGTAGTCATTCTGCCTGTAAAGGTAAAATATTTTGGGGCATATTATATTATAATTCTAGTTTTACAGAATCTATGGATATATCCATGATCAAGCGTCATATTTGTATCTGTGAGTAAAATCGCTAATGTTTTGGTAGCTGTCAAGCCCCAGGAACCCAATATTTTACCATGGATATATCAAATTCATGTGTAGTATGTATAGAATGATAGAAGGATGTTCGGTAAGATGGCAGCCACATTGCTTGTCTAGGAGGTTCCTGGGGGAAAATATGGTCAAACGCATAAATTTGGTTAAAGACTGAATTGGAATATAATCTAATTAGCCGTCCTCCTCTGACCTCAGGTAAGGGAAGAGAATCATAGAATCATAGAATGGTAGAGTTGAAAGTGACCTCAAGGGCCATCGGGTTCAACCCCCTGCAATTGCAGGTAATCCTAAGTTATCCCAGCTATATGTGTATCCAGTTTTCGTTTGAAGATTTCCATTGATGGAGAGCTCACTACCTCCCGTGGCAGACTTTTCCATTCTCTGACTGCCCTCTGAAAGTTTTTCCTAATGTCTAATCTGAATCTCCTTCCTTTTAGTGTCATCCCCTTGCTTTTTGTACTTCCTTGTGCTAATGAGAATAGGGTGGTTCCCTCTGCACTATGACTACCTTTCTGATATTTGTAGACCACTATTAAGTCTCCCCTCAGCCTTTTCTTTTGCAAACTAAACATTCATAGTTCTTTTAACTGGTCTTCATATGACATGGTCTGTAGACCTTCTACCATCTTGGTTGCTCTTCTCTGGACATGCTCCAATATATCAATGTCTTTCTTGAATTGAGGTGTCCAGAACTGTACACAGTATTTCTTTTTTTTAAATCAGATCTTTTTTTATTAAATCATTAGGGATCAATACAGAGAGTATTTCACTTTTCATATAACTGATAACAATAAACAGATAAACACATATGATTTATAAATCAGGTTCTTTCTCTGCATATATTTAAATATAATAATAGAGTTCTCAAATCATAATTATATTATATAACTTGAGCCTACAAACCTCGTGGCTCTACAAATAAACAAAACTTAAATTATGCAATAATGCCTCAGACTAACAGGAACACCTCCTCCAATCAGCCGTGTCGCTCCACATCATATTGCTATACTCTCCTGCTCCTCCCTCTCCGTGCAGTCATCCATGAAACCATTCCAGTCCTCTCTCACCTCTTCATTCAAAGTCCATTTCGCCACAGGAAAAACTAGTTTTAATTCCCTTCCTCACACATGCCATCACTGCAGGCACAACAGTAACCGGTCCAGTATTGCATCCCGAACCAGTGCACTAGAGGGTAGGCCCGGCAACTCCATCCATGGCCGCCAAATGTTGTAAAACTTTTTCAATGTTTGTCTTTTTAAATAAACTCCCCTTTCCAATCTTATGACGTTATTTAATTTGTTTTTGAGCTCTGGTAATGTTGGTGGTAGAGGGTCTAACCAGTGATATGCAAGTAGCTTTCTTGCTTGGTACAAGATACGTGCTATTCCCAGGGCTGTTGGAGAATCCGGATCCACTTCTCCTTCCCATAGACTCAACAGGCACAGGCGGGGCGACGGTTGTATTTTGATATGATATATTTGACCTATAAGTCCCAGGGTTTGGTTCCAGAAATCACTAATGTGTCCACACTCCCACATAACATGCATCAAATGGGCATCATCCTGTCCACACCTAACACACTGTGTGTTTGGTCTGAGACCCATCTTAAATAGTAGACTGGGAGTTTTATATACCCTGTGGATGAGATATATTTGAGACAGCTTTTGGCACTCCGATACCGCCAGTTTAGGAACTTGTTCCAATATATCAGACCACTGACCTTCCGTCAGGGGACCGACGTCTCGTTCCCATTTGCTTTTAACAAGCAATGGATGTGTTTCCAGATGGGCAGGTAGTAATTTTTTATATAGTTCCGAAATAAGACCCTTAGAGGACTCAGATGTAAGCAGCCTATGTAATGTTTGATTATGTGTCACTGTGACCGGGTTTGTCCTCCCCTGTCTTTCCAGTGCGTGTCTCAGCTGCAAATACTGATAAAAGAAGACATGCGGAAGGTGAAACTCCATTCTCAGTTGTTCAAAGCTTTTAAGAGTATTATTTTGTAGTACTTGTGACACTAAATGGATCCCTTTATCCTCCCATCCTCTGAACCCTACTAATTTTTTAATTTCTGGCAAGTCGGGGTTCTGCCACAGTGGCCAGAGCTCTGTAGGTCCGCTTATCACCAAAAGAGACTTACCCCTGTCCCACACCCGGAATATCATAGCCAGTGTGGGATATCGTGCCCCATTTATCTGTCTTTGTCCCACATCCAACCGGCAACCTGGGTACTTCCATACTGATCCCTCTCTCACTATATCACCACTGGTATCATACCCTCCTTCTTTGCCCCAACCCCTCAGATGTTGCATCTGGGAGGCTATATAGTATATATATGGGTTTGGTACCGCCAGTCCTCCCTCCTCCTTTCCCCGCTGTAGCACTTCCAGTCGAATCCTAGCTTGCTTTTTCTTCCAAATAAGTTCCCGGAATATTGTATTAATTTTTACAAAAAATTCCCTACATATCCACACTGGAGAATTATGTATAAGGTATAGTAATTGTGGCATCATTACCATTTTAATTAAATTGGATCTGCCGACATTTGATAGCGGCAAACGGCACCAGGTATGCACTTTTGCTCTGAATCGCTGTAACAGGGGTTCCAGATTTAGGGCCTGGAAATCCTTCGGGATTGGGCTGACAATTACTCCCAGATATTTAAACTCCCGGACCACAGGAACTGGAATCTGTAAGTCCGAAAAGTCCCCCGGAAGGGGGTCCAACGGCATTAAAGCCGACTTGGACCAGTTGATTAGTAGACCAGACCTCTGTCCAAATTCCCGAATGATATTCATTGCCGGCAAAATCGAGGAACGTACCCTGTCTAAATATAAGAGTAGATCGTCTGCGTATAATGATATCTTTTGTTCCACGGCTCCACACTGAAATCCCTCTACCTCCCTGGATTTCCGTATTGCCACTGCCAACGGCTCCACTGCAGTCGCGAATAGCAAGGGTGAAAGCGGGCACCCCTGTCTAGTACCTCTTCCAAGAGGAAAAGACTCGGAGACCCTGCCATTAACCCTAACCTTTGCCACCGGTGAGTCATATAGCAGTTTTACCCAATTTATGAATCTATGTCCAAAGCCCATTTTCCGAAGTACAGCCCACATATATTCCCATTCAAGGCTATCGAACGCCTTAGCGGCGTCTAATGACAAAATTGCCCTTTCCCCCGGTTCCTCAGAACTATGTTGAATTCCCAAATATAATTTCCTGAGATTCATAGATGTGGCTCTGCATGGAATGAAGCCTGTCTGATCACTCTGCACTATAGATGAGATGACTCGGGACATCCTATTGGCGAGCACCTTGGCCAGCAATTTAATGTCTGTTTGTAGGAGAGAGATTGGGCGATACGAATCTGGGATCTCTGGGTCTTTTCCAGGTTTTAATATTAAGACTATTAAGGCTTCCCTCATAGAGGGCGGGAGGAACCTCTGCCTTTCAGCCTCTTCAAATACCTTAAGTAGTTTGGGTAGCAGTAAGGGTGCATACGCTTTATAAAACTCTCCAGGCAGGCCATCCGTTCCCGGAGCTTTTTCATTTTGTGTCTGGCCAAGCGCTTCCTCCAGTTCTTCCAATGAGATGTCCCGGTCCAGCAATTCCCTGTTTACATCACTCAGTGTAGGAAGAGAGAGAGCATCCAAATACTGCTCAATCTCAGTCTCCGTGAGGTCCCAGTCTGAGGTGTATAGCCGCATATAATACCTCTTTATTTCTCTTATTATATCCTCGCTTTCTGTTACAAAGTCACCTGATTCCGTCTTTAACCTATTTATATATATCCTTCCTGTGCTCTAATGACTGTGGCCAGTAGGTGCCCCACGCCCTCCCCCGCCATAAAATAATTTTGTTTAAGGAAATAGCGTTTATTTTCTGCCACCGACATGAGATTTTCTTTGAGTGACATCTGTGCCTTCTCTAGAGTGTTTTTAGTTTCTACTGTTGGGTTGAGCACCACCGCAGCCTCCGCATCAGATACCTCCTGAATCAGACTCTGGGTGTAACATTTGGTTTGATTTTTGCGTATGCATATTTCTCTAATATATATGCCCCTTACCACAGCTTTCATAGAGTCCCAAACTATGTGTGGCGGTGCAGAGCACTCATTAACATGGAAGTATTCTAGAATGTTATCATGTAAAGATCCCCCAATAAGCTGGATCCAGAAGGGATTAAGTTTCCAGATAGGCCTGGGCAGAGTGACGGGGTTTCCCCATGCAAGCGTAACATGTAATGGTTAGTGATCAGATACGCTTCTAGGTAGGTAGGCCACCTTTTGTGTATATGAGGCCATAAGTGCGTTTCCAATAGCCAGGTCTATCCGTGACATGGTGTGGTGGGAGCTAGAGTAACAGGAGAATTGTTTGGTTGTGGGGTGTTGGGCACGCCAAAGATCTACAAAACCCAGCGCCGTTAGCATTCTAGCAAATGAAGTCGGGGCGGCGTTCTCCGATATGTTTCCCGAGTGTAACTTATCTAGATAGGGATGTAAGTAATTATTAAAATCCCCTATCAAAAGCGTCGGCACAGATGGAAGGGAATCTAAAATAGACAATATCCTTTTTACCGGTTCGACTGAATATGGTGGAGGGATATATATCGCAACCAGAATAAATTGTATACCGTACAGCGTGCAAAGCAAACATACAAATCTGCCCCCCGGGTCAATCACTGATTTGGTACATGAGAACGGGATGGATTTGTGCACCAACACACTCACACCCCGTGCATGGGTCGAGTATGTGGAATGATATTCATGCGCGATCCATCCCTTCCTCAGCCAATGAACATTATCCCTGACCATGTGGGTCTCGGAGAAACATAAAATAGCCGGTAAAAGTTTCTGTAGGTGAGTAAATATAGCACATCTTTTGTTCGCATCTCCGAGCCCTCTAACATTCCACGCTACAATATTTAAAGATGTCGCCATAAGCGTAGACTAAGATATGATCCGGACGGATACTTCATACCTGGAGGAGAGAGGCGTTCTCCACCGATTCTCAAAAACATTAGGTTGAGCGACACGACTGAGGCACACCACACTTCCCAAACAGATTGCATCATACAACAATAAACAAGAAAAACAAGGAGAGAGATAGGGCTCCGCACACCAGTGCGCAGTGCCCCTGCCCTCAAAATCAAGTGTATCTTACACATTTCTCCCAAATAGAGAGAATCAGGGCTAAAAACACGCCCCAAGTCCATGCAGGGAGGGGGTCCACAACTCGCTAGTGCAGCGGGTGTCCACAATGAACCGGCCATCTCCCAACCTGGATCCTAGATGAATTTAACTGTAATGAGCTCACCAGCATAGCGTCCCAAACAAAAACAACGCCTGGCGGCAGAAAGGGAAATCTCAGGTATTCTTCCTCCTCAGGGATCTCTCATTGATATCCAGCCAAGACAATGCCGCCCCAGCCGTATCAAAAAAATGAGTCTCTCCGTTCGCAGCAATCCGCAGCTTAGCAGGGTACATCATGGAGTATGGCACTTGCAGGTTGCGCAGTCGTTTTTTGATCTCAATAAATTGCGCTCTTTTACGTTGCACTTCCATGGAGAAATCAGGAAATATTGATATCTTCCTCCCATCAATTGCAAGTTCTTTGATATCTCTGGCTCTGCGCAGGATAGTGTCCCTATCTTTATAGTGCAGTAGTTTAATCAGAATAGGACGTGGGGGTGCTCCCGGCTGTGGGGCACGCGCAGGGACCCTGTGCGCCCTTTCAATGGTGAAGAAAGGGGACAGTATGTCTTTTCCCATGGTGTCTTTAAGCCATTTTTCAAAGAAATTCAGTGGGTCATTGCCCTCCATCCTCTCTGGGACCCCCACCAGTCGCAAATTACTTCTGCGGGAGCGATTTTCCAAATCATCCACCTTGTTTAGCAGTGTGGAGATATTTTGCGTGGCCTTTCCCAGCTCTCGTGACATTGGTGGTAATTTATCCTCTGTTGTACTCACTCTTTCCTCCAACTCCCCCATTCTGACAGTCACCCCTTGCAGCTCACGTTTAATACAGGCCATATCTGAGGTGACAGTTCCCATCTGGCTGCTTAGAGTGGCCAATGTGGTATTGCAAGAGTTAATTGCTGCCAGAATGTCTCTCAGTATGGCCTCAGTGAAAACAGGTGTTGTTTGCTCCACATCTCCCCCTCCTCCCTCTGCCAGCACAGGCCTGTGTGTCTGCATACCTTGTGCTGCTGAACATGCAGGGCCCAGGGTACTCACAGTCTCACTGTCGGGTATGTTTTCTCCCTGCTCCAGGGCCCGTTCAGCGCTGCCATCGGGTGTCTCGTTGCAGGTAGGCTCTGTGCCAGGGGTCACTCTGGCAAACCGCTCCAACCTGCTTGCTACTCCCACTGCTCCAGCTCGGGATGGTGTGGATGCCGGCGGCGCCATATTGGATTCTTCAGAGGCACGCTCCTGCGCGTCTCTGTCCCTTTTATTGCTACTGCGGGTCGGCATATCCTGGCTGTGCTTGCTTCCCTGGGTGTTATAAGTTGTGTTGCAGCCCTCCAGGGTCGGTAGTGCCTGTCAGCAAGGCTGGTGTGCAGGATAATTCAGGATCCAGGCAGGAGCTCACCCACGCTGCTTCCTCTCTACATGAGATCCAGGCCACACCCCGTACACAGTATTTCAGGTGGTGTCTGACCAGGGTAGAGTATAGGGGAAAAATTACTTCTTTTGATCTAGATTCAATGCTTGTCTTAATACATCGCAGAATTTTGTTGGCTTTTTTAGCTACAGCGCCACACTGTTGGCTCATTTTGAATATGGGATCTACTATAATGCCCAAGTCCTTTTCCCTGGTGCTATCACTTAGTTCTATTCCTCCCATGCTATATATGCCTTTTACATTTCTTTTACCCAGATGTAGGATTTTGCATTTGTCCCTGTTAAACACCATTCTGTTTGCCTCGACCCATTGTTCGAGTGTGTCTAGATCCTTTTGAATACACTCTCATTCCTCTCTAGTGTTAGCTACTCCTATCTTAGTATCATCCGCAAATTTTATGAGTTCCCCAATAATTCCATTGTGAAGATAATATATACAAATATTAAACAGCACTGGGCCCAGGATAGAGCCTTGCAGCACCCCGCTTTTAACTTTCCTTCAGTTTGGTGTGAAGCCATTTAGTATCACTCGTTGCACGATCATTAAGCCAGTTGTGAATCCTTCTAACTGATTTTTGTCGATTCCGTGCTTGATCATTTTTTCAATGAGGATGTTATGTGATATTTTATCGAATGCCTTATTGAAGTCCAGGTATACTATATCCACAGCATTCCCCTGGTCCAAGCATTCAGTGACTTTGTTGTAGAAGTAAATCAGGTATAGTAGGTCTGACAAGATTTATTGGTTAATTAATGTCTTCTCATCCAGGGACCTGTCACAAACCGAGCTACGGCGTCTTCTTGGATGCCTCCTGGGACGATTTCCCCCTATGCTCGGCCTCGTTCGGTTCGCTTCCTTGAGTCTCAGGTACTGACCCGAACATCTAGGTGTTTTCAGCCTAAGTCCTGGGTTGTGCCTTCTGAGTATGCTCAGCCTGATAGTCTCAATTCTGAGACTAAGTCAGTGGTTCAGGCTTCTGAGCATGTTCAGGCACTTAGTGCATCAGGTGTCCAGATGACGTGCGCAATCCCATTAGCCATGGTGACATCACAGATGACATGGCGCAATCTCATTGGCCATGGTGACATCACAGATGACGTGGCGCGATCCTATTGGCCGTAGTGACATCACAGATGATGTGGTACGATCCCATTGGCCACAGGGACGTCATCGGTGATGTGTGGTCACATGGAAGACCACTCATTGGTTATGGTTTGGGCGGGCCATAGGGATCTCCATCTTGTGGGTTGTCCTTAGGTTATATAAGCCTTGGGCACCCACATAGCCACGCTCAGTCGTCTTCATACGTGGGGCAGCAAGCACTTACCACATTAGTACAGGGCCAGGCGTCGAAGTCCTCTGGGACTGATACAGGGTTAGGAGGCAGGCGTAGGCCGAGGCGTCGCGGTCACATCAGACCAGTTTAGGGTCAGTTGCCGGTTAGGCAGAGCTTCTGGGCTATGCTAGTACTGGGTTCACTGGTGGTTAGCCAGTGGAACTCCACAGTAGTCCTTGATAGGAGCTAGTGACCTCATTGACTCCTCTACACACCCTTTGAGTCTCCTCCATTGTGGGATATGGTTAGTGTCCACTAAATACACCCTATTCGTACAGTGTGCGACAAATATATATATATTTGCTGCTGTGAAGTAACAAAAGTGATAAGTCATATCCTGAGGCTGTGAAATAACAGTGCTCGGTAGAGTTTATATTAGAGCATCCGTGTGATCTATAACACGAGATCTCAGGCTTTGGCGCCCTGTGCAGTAACCGAGTTGCCATTACTATAACTATACCTCATTTTCCTCTGTGCAGGAACAGAGTTTTCATTACTATAGTTGTACCCCATACCCCTCTCTGTTGTAATAGAGTTCATGGTCTTATCTTTACTTTCCTGTTGTGAATGTCAGTTATGCTTTTGCTGCTGTGAGGCTCCCTCTTGTGGCCAGGAATGGTTTGGACAGAGACCAGGTGTGCTGGAGCAATGGGCTTTTCCATTGCTAAATCTCTGCCTATTTAAACCTTGGTCTGCTAGCAGTTTGAGCCGGTTGTCATTTGTTCTTTAGTTTACCAGCCTTCTCATCTTGCTCCAGAACACATCTACCCCAGATAAGTGCTTTGTTCTTTCCTATGTTGTTTTGTTCTTTTTGTTCCTTTCTGGGCTTGTCATTTACTGTGGTTATTGTCAGTTCATTTGCATGCAGGAATCTTCCCTCTCTTTTGCTTAGCTGGGAAGCTCCCTAAAGCTATGTTTGGAGTATTGCTCCCATAAGTCCATGTGTTTGTTGCTTCTTGAATTTGTAATTGTTCCTGCTTTCTGTTCATTGGTTTGACAAGAGCACCTGAGATAGGACGGACTTCAGATCGTGCGATCTTAGGACTTTTTGTACTATCAGGTATTTGGATTTTTGTAGGGTTTTTCTCTGGCCACCATCAGCCCCTTTCCTATCCTTTCCTATTTAGTCAATGGGGCCTCACCTTTGCTAATCCTATCATCCATCTGTGTATTGTGTTTTCCTATATCACCGTAGTCTTTGAATGTGGGGGGCTTGCTATACCTTTGCGGTCTATTTCTGAGGCAGAGAGTTATTCATCCTTCCTTCCTTTAGGATAGCTAGTTCTCCGGCTGGGTTCGCGGTGCATAGGATGTTAGTTCACCCCTCAGCTACTTCTAGTGTTGATGGTTAGTAAGGTGATGGCGGCCAGATTAGTTGCCAATGCTCTTGTCACCTTTTTTGCCAATGATCTATTGTGATCTTCCATGGTTCCGGATCATAACAGTTTCCTCCCTGTGAGTTCTTTAACTCAAGGGACTCTGATATTTAGTAGCATTTGCCTAATTGCAGTTCAGACTCCTATCTACCAGCAGCAGCCATATTCATCTCTGCACGGTGGACCCTGACTTCTTATAGGCGTATTTCTCCATCTATTAGTCTATCAGCTAGCCATACCGTAACAGGACCTAAGTAAAGGTTCTTTGACAATTTGATTTTTCCTGCTGGAGGTCAGACTTACTGGCCTGTAATTCCCTGGATCCTCCTTTTTTCCCTTTTTTTGTGGATAGGAACCGCATTTGCCCTTTTCCAATCAAGAGGGACCATTTCTGTTTCCCATGACTTATTGAACATTATGGCAAGTGGTACTATTATTTCCTCAGCTATCTCTTTCAAGACTCTAGGGTGTAAGTCATCTGGACCTGGGGCTTGGTTTCCTTTAACTTGGCTAAGTGTTTTAATATCAATCCTTTGCTTATTGTCAACTTGAACTCTTCCTGACCATCATTTTTATCATGATTATTGTTGATGCTTGTGTACCGCCCCCACGTCAGCAGCCGTGCTGCTCGGATTTGGTTCCGCAGTGTGGCTCGAGGGGTCTCCGGACCCGGGGGTCTCGCGGACATTTCGAAATAAAAAGGGGGGATGTTGGTACGTGGGGATATTGTATACAGTCTGTGACGCCACTCGTGGTGTGTGGTAAAATGGGGTACCACTGCTGTTATTGGGAAACACCCGGGGCGTTGGGATGGCAGCTAGCTGTTATCAACCCTTTGTGGGTAGGGATGGATGTCTCTGTGATGAGGATGGTGATTGCAGGGGTCGACACGCCCGCCGGACGGACCGGGGAATGTTGGTGTACTCACTATTGAAGAAATCACACAAGTCCGTGGTAAACCAAGGTGCCGGTGGCCGGAGCTCCGCGGCCGGGTGTATTCTGGTCCCTCACCAGGGGTGACGGTCTGTGTCACTTTCCTCTGCACTATTTTTGGTATATGTGGTCTTCCCAGTTTGGAACATGGGAGTCCGCTCCCGGTACTTTTGTTGGGAGCCTTGCCCGCTGATGCTGGCCCTTGGGATCTAACGGGCCCTGGCGGATGCCCTATCCCCCTCTCTGGGCTGTTGTCTGCTTTTGGGACTTTGGTTGGGACAGGACCTATAATCCTGCCCTCAATTGGTTAATTAGCGAGGCCGTTGGTTCTGGTCCTGGCTTCAGGGCCCAAGTACCCCCTCTGTGCATGGTTTCCGGGTCGCTTCTCCGGTGTCAGTACCTGGTAGGCTCCTACCCTGTCCCGGTCCACCTCGGATCTCCAGCAGCTGTCTTCCCGTCTCCTGTCAGACACTGACCACCGTCTGCCACCTAGCCAGAACGCCGGGGCTCCAACCTCGACGCCTTTGCTCTCTGACTTTACTTGCAATTCACCTTCACCTCTCTCACTCCTACTCCTTTCACTTTGAACTCAGAACTTGGACTCCTCTTTTCCCGCCCCTGGGTTCTCTAGACCCCTAGATGGGCGTTCTCCATCTGCCTGGTCCCGCCCACAGGTGTGCCTGTCCTACCCTGTGGGGGGTGACTAGGGTCTAGTTGGCTTTGGTGTAACCCTGTGAAGGAAGGTATTATGCAGGGGCCTACTCTGTGTGACCACCTGGGGCACCAGGGAGTCACATTCCCCCTTGGTTTAATACAGACCGTCCGCGTGCTCTCCGACCACCGACATTTATTTTTTCTGCAACTGTGGAATGCAAAAAGGGATAACATGAATAGTAACATTAAAACATTTAAACTTTTCTTCTCTCACGGGTGGCACACTTTCTTAAACATTGCAAACAAATTTACTTTCCCATGGCACCTGCCACCCAAACAAACCTGCTCCCTGGTGCCACCGCTAAAACTAGTGGACACCCCTTTCCCAAGTCCAGGAACGGTTCCGGGTGACGCCCACACGGGTCGGGTAAAAATGTCCTTACCCGGCAGTCCTTGTCAAGGGCTCCAAGGATTTCTTTACCTTCTCCTTTACTTGGCTTAACTGATGAAGTCCAGGGAGCCTGTTACAGGTGGTGGTGGCAGTCCGGTAGCCTGGAAGCAGTACGGGAAACTCACACTGGTCAGGAGAGTAATGAGGCTTGATCCCTACGCTCTGTTTATACAGGGCCCCGCTGCTTCAGCTATGCTGAGGCCCATTCCATTGTTCTCTGAAGTAATTTTACCTCACCCGTATGGCAGGCTGTGTGGACCGACACAGGTGCTGCTCTGCTGGTCGCGGCTCCAGGTCCTGGCTCTGCAGCTGTGCCTCCGGATGTGGGGTGGACAAGAGACCTAAAGTCCTTCTGTCCTCCGGATGCATCCACCGGTACTCGAGTAATCGAGTGGTCCTGAACTCCGGCATTCGGTTTTCGAGCGGTGACTTCGGGGTGAGCTGACTGCGCTCCACTCCCCGGTGTCCTTCTCCTCTTTACCTCGCTGCGGATCGTACTTTACTGGGCTGAGCGGACAGGCTCCAATCCCAACTTGTGCGACCACACTACTTGACCTCTCTCCCTCAGCTCTTCTCAGGACTGACTGACTGCCTGATTCCTCCCCCAGGTCAGAGCTTAAGGAATGCTCCATGGAACTCCAGGTTTAGAGCTCCACCTGCTGGCTCAGAGGAGGAATTGTGTTGTATGATGGTACTCACTGGCCAATGGACCCTTTCAAGGAGGGCAACACTACTGTGGCATCCAGAGCGCAAGGGTGCCACAGGTCATTTTAGGGGTTAATTTCTGTTGCATCTTTTGTGCAGGAAAAGTGTAGGGTGGAGCTATAGGAATGGTTGGGATTTTGGGGCCGCTTGATTGGTCAGGTGGTGGTGTTTGTTTGGCAGTATATAGGTCAGGGCACTAGGGGAGGGGGTGGTCATTCCCACCTGGACAACTTAAAGAATTGTCTTCGTCCCACGTCTGTCCCGAGATGGAGGCCTTGATGGAGTGGATGAAGAAGATGGCAGAGCAGCGTGGGCAGCGCTCACTTCGGAAGCAGCTGCAGCTGTGGACATCCAAAGGTTCTGGAGAAGAGGCAGAGGCGTTCAAGACTCCAAGGCCTCCAAAGCGGCAGCAATGAACCAAGCCGCCACAGCAGCTCAGCCTGGATGTGGATCCCTGGGGTTAGCGTTGAGTTCGGAGCCCCAGCGCGAGACCTGCAATGCCAGTGGAAAATTCCAGAGCGGTGCCAGTGTCGTGGAACTCAGGCCAGAAGTCACACTGCAGGACTTGCGGCGGCACAGAAGTGATGGACAGTGCCGATCTTCCATCCTTTTCCAGACTGCGGCGGGGGTGATGATGCAGGCGTCGAGGCCGCGTGACCCGGCGACACGGTCATGTGCCCCGGCGCCCCGATCACCTGACATGGAGGGAACATCACATGACCCGGAAGTGACGTCCCGTGTCCCAGAAATGGCGTCACGAGACCTGGAAGGACTGGTAGTGTGGCCTGGGCTGACGCGCAGGACCTCAACGACCCCCGACCGAAGGTGGCGGGGCTTGCTGACAGAGCCCAGGGAGGCAGCGGGGACGCTTGAAGCCATGCCCCTCTCAGGGGAGCAGATGGCCGGCATGGGGCTGCGGTGCCACATGCTGCGACAACGCGTTTTTCGTCGCCTGCAGTGGAAGACGGATCGGGCCGTGGATTGATCTTGCCGGCAGCCGCTGGAAGTCAAGGGACAGCCCGGACTGCTGACCCGAAAGGGCTCAAGGGAGGGCAGCATGACTTAGGAAGGATGCTAAGCCTAAGGGTAATTTTAGGGGTTCATTTTTATTGCATCTTTTCTGCAGGAATAGTGTAGGGTGGAGTTATAGGGATGGTTGGAATTTTGGGGCTGCTTAATTGGTCAGGGGGTGGTGTTTGTGGGGTAGTATACACTGGGTGGCGTGGTCATTCCCACCTGGAGAATGGACAGAATCGTCCCTGCCCACTTGCCCTTGTACATTTTGGTCATCCGACGAGGACGGAAGATGAGGAGCATTGTCTGTTGCAGCAGTGGGCGGAAAGAAGGGGGGTTTTTGAATGTGTGGTTTGCACAAAACAGCAAGGGGGGAACCCAGTGCAGGAGTGGGTTATCCCTGGTGGTGCAGTTATTTAGTTAACATGGGTCCTTGCTGGGTTGAAGTCTCAGTGGGACATTGGTTGGGCAATATTCAGCTTGGTGTCTTTGAGCTGGTGTACAGTAGTGCGGCTGAGGGTAGGTGAGGTGCTGATGTTGCGATCGAGCGGTTTGTTGATAACCTCCATCTACCCCTCCTTCTTTCAGGTTTTTCTATTCATGGTTATGTCGCACCCAGGGATGTGGGGTGCTCGATTCTGGGCAGTGTACGTCTTGGGAATGTCACGATGGCGGCCGTTATGCGGTTCCGTGCCCTGGGCCCTTTTTGTAATGGAGATATTTACAGGGGATTTGTGAATAGAGTTTATTCGAGACGCAACTTGCGGTGTTGCGGCTAAGTATAGGGAACCGCCGCTGCAGAATGTTTCTACTGGGGCTGATGGTATTAGCAGCTAGTATGGTAGTTTCTCCGCAAGTAGGGTATTGCCCCAGCAGGTGTAAGGTGCGGTGGGCGTCGGAAGAAGGAGTCCATACAGGTATTCAGTGCAACTGGTTTACTTTGGGATGTTAACTGGTTGCCCGAGGCCAGCTGGTTTTGCCTTCAGGTCCCATTCGTCCCAGTGCCAGTCTGATTCTCTGGTACCTTCTTCCCCTACACCTGTCTCTGGTAAGTAGGTCCCTGTGGTATGGATCACTGGGGGTCCCCGGTCTGTGGTTTGTCCACTTCTGTCCACCTGACGGTAGCCTGAACCCTGTGGAGTTGGAGTTTCTGGTCCTGTCCCCGGTTCTCCTGCTACTTAGTCTTCGGATTCTTTAGGGTCAGCAAGATCCTTGGTTAACAGGTCGGCTTTAAGCGCTTTCCTGTCCTAGGGTCCTGTACCCCGTCGGTGCGTAGTTCCGGGAGTACTCCACTGTGCTCCACCAGCAACTACCCCTCCTGGATACCAAGTCATTGTTAACCCGAATCAGGACGTTGCTCAGTCACACCTTCCAGTTTCACTGTCAACTCTACACTGTGTGAAGAATTATTAGGCAAATGAGTATTTTGATCACATGATACTTTTTATACATGTTGTCCTACTCCAAGCTGTATAGGCTTGAGAGCCAACTACCAATTAAGTAAATCAGGTGATGTGCATCTCTGTAATGAGGAGGGGTGTGGTGTAATGACATCAACACCCTATATAAGGTGTGCTTAATTATTAGGCAACTTCCTTTTCTTTGGCAAAATGGGTCAGAAGAGAGATTTGACGGGCTTTGAAAAGTCCAAAATTGTGAGATGTCTTGCAGAGGGATGCAGCAGTCTTGAAATTGCCAAACTTTTGAAGCGTGATCACCGAACAATCAAGCGTTTCATGACAAATAGCAACAGCGTCGCAAGAAGCGTATTGGGCAAAAAAGGCGCAAATAACTGCCCATCCATTGAGGAAAATCAAGCATGAAGCTGTCAAAATGCCATTTGTCACCAGTTTGGCCATATTTCAGAGCTGCAACATTACTGGAGTATCAAAAAGCACAAGGTGTGCCGTACTCAGGGACATGGCAAGGTAAGGAAGGCTGAAAAACGACCACCTTTGAACAAGAAACATAACATAAAACGTCAAGACTGGGCCAAGAAATATCTTAAGACTGATTTTTCAAAGGCTTTATGGACTGATGAAATGAGAGTGACTCTTGATGGGCCAAATGGATGGGCCAGAGGCTGGATCAGTAAAGGGCAGAGAGCTCCACTCCGACTCAGACGCCAGCAAGGTGGAAGTGGGCTACTGGTATGGGCTGGTATCATCAAAGATGAACTTGTGGGAACTTTACGGATTGAGGATGGAGTGAAGCTCAACTCCCAGACCTACTGCCAGTTTCTGGAAGACAACTTCTTCAAGCAGTGGTACAGGAAGAAGTTGGTATGGTTCAAGGAAAACATGATTTACATGCAGGACAATGCTCCATCACATGCACCCAACTACTCCACAGCATGGCTGGCCAGTAAAGGTCTAAAAGATGAAAAAATAATGACATGGCCCCCTTTTTCACCTGATCTGAACCCCATAGAGAACCTGTGGTCCCTTATAAAATGTGAGATCTAAAGGGAGGGAAAACAGTACACCTCTCGGAACAGTGTCTGGGAGATCAAGCAACTGACAGAATCTATGGATGGTAGGCTGCTGAGTGTCATCATAAAGAAAGGTGGCTATATTGGTCACTAATTTTTGGGGGTTTGTTTTTGCATGTCAGAAATGTTTATTTGTAAATTTTGTGCAGTTATATTGATTTACCTGGTGAAAATAAACAAGTGAGATAGGAATATATTTGGTTTTTATTAAGTTGCCTAATAATTCTGCACAGTAATAGTTACCTGCAAAAGCAGATATCCTCCTAAGATAGCCAAATCTAAAAAAAAAACCACTCCAACTTCCAAAAATATTAAGCTTTGATATTTATGAGTCTTTTGGGTTGATTGAGAACATAGTTGTTGATCAATTATAAAAAAAATCCTCTAAAATACAACTTGCCTAATAATTCTGCACACGGTGTAGACTAGACTACTCTCCACAGTATGCCCCTCCTACCTGGTCAACTAGTGGACTGGAGTGGCTCCACCTCCAGGCGGCCTTCCATTGGTCCCACCCAAGCTAAGTACCATTGTATGGGGGATTGTTGCGGAAAACTGGGATTACCTGCGTTCTTGGTGGTACCGGCACTGTGGAACTGGGTATCTAAGTGGGTAGGCCCTGCGTCCTGGTGGGGATGCAGAACCTTGTAGCACCCTGATGGGTTCAGGGGCTCTACATTTACGGGTATAATAAAAAGTTATTGAAATGTTATTTATTGTTGATGGTATTGTTTGTTATTTAATAAACAGGGCTGTTGTGGCCTTTTATATCCAAATGTCATGCAGTCTTTGTGTTTATTTAAGGTAAGGACTCCGGAAGTAAAGGGTGAGTGGTGGTCGGTCTGGCAAAGTAAGGCCGGTCAGTCAGACATTCCGGAGTCAAATTGGGTGTGTGTGCTAGTGTGTGACCCAGTGCAAGTGTCTCACTAGCCCAGTGATGGCGAACCTATGGCACGCGTGCCAGACTGGGCACGCAGAGCCTTTTCTGTCGGTACGCGCGCTATCGCCACATTCAGTCACTTTGAGCTGTCGGTGTGATCACGCCGGCAGTTCAAAGTTGTGTTGGTGTGCCGCCCCCACGCCAGCAGTCAGGGCTGCTCAGATCCGGATCTGCAATGTGGCTCGAGGAATTCTCCGGACCCAGGGGTCGCGAGGACACTTCAAATAAAAGGGGACGTATATATACAGGGATTGTTGTAATCACTTGGTAACGCCACCCACGGTGTGTGGTGAGATGTAGCACCATCGCTGCTGTTGGGGAGCAACCGGGGGCGATGGGATAGCAGCCGGATGATAACCCCTCCGTGTGTAGGGATGGATGCCCAGTGTCTCTGTGCTGAGGATGGTAATTGCAGAGGCCAGCGCACCTGGTAAAACCGGGGAATGTCAGTGTACGCACAGTCAATGAATCACACGAGTCCAATGGTAAATCAAGGTGCCGGTGGCCGGCCGCTGTGGCCAGGTGTATTCTGGCCCTCACCTGGGGTGATGGTCGTGTCACTTTTCCTCTGCACTGCTATTAGTTCTCCTTGGACTTCTCGGTATAGAACATGGCAGTCCACTCCCAGAACTATAGGTGGGAGCCTTGCTCGCAGACGCTGACCCGTGGGATGTAAAGGGGCCCTGGCGGATGCCCTATCCCTCTCATTGGGCTGCCGGTCTGCTTTTGGGACTTTGGGTGAGACAGGACCTGTAATCCTGTCCTCGACTGGTTAATTAACAAAGTCAGTGGTTCCGATCTCTGCTTCAGGGTCCAGGTACCCCCTCTGTGCACGGTTTCCGGGTCGGTTCTCCGATGTCGGTACCGGTGGGCTCCTACCCTGTCCCGGTCCACTTCGGATCTCCGGCAGCCATCTTCTGGTCTCCTGACAGACATGGACCACCGTCTGCCACCTAGACAGTATGCTGGGGCTCCAACCCCGATGCCGTTCCTCTCTGGCTTCACTTAAACTTGACTCTCTCCTCACTCCTTTGAACTACCACCTTTAAACTCAACTCCAAACAGAGAACTCTCTACAACTCCACTTTTCCCCGCCCCGGGTTCTCTAGACCCCTAGGTAGGCATTTTCTTTCCGCCTGGTCCCACCAACTGGTGTGCCTTTCCTACCCTGGGGGGGTGACTAGGGTTTCGTTGGCTCTGATGTAACCCTGTGAGGGATGGTGTTATGTGGGGGCCTAATGTGTGTGCGACACCTGGTGGCGCTAGGGCGTAACATTTCCCCTTGGTTTAATACAGACCGTCCGCGGGCTGTCCGACCAAAAATGTTTATTTTTTTTTGCAACTGCAACCGGGAAGAAAAAGGGGTAACAAGTAAAACGTGGTATAAAACATTAAAACATTTCTTCCCTTTATGGGAGGCACATTCCTTAAACGTTGCAAAACTGACTACTTTCCCGCTGCCTCCGCCACCCAAGCAAACCTGTTCCCTGGTGCCACCTCTAAAACTGGTGGGCACCCTTTTCCCAAGTCCAAAAACAGTTCTGGGTGACGCCCACATGGGCCGGGTAAAAAGTTACTTACCCGGCAGTCCTTGTCACAGGTCACTCGGTCCGGGGACCCCTGGCCTGGAGGTTAGTCTCCGGTTTCAGTAGTGACTGGGCCTCGGCCTACTCTACCGCAGGCCGTTCCTCCAATCAGCCTCTCCAGAGGGCGTGCTGGTGCATGGCAAGGAAGTGGATTGGGTTTATTTACAAGACCCAAAAGTTTCTGGGTTGGCCTGCCAATTCTTAGTCTTGGTCCATGATTAAAACTGTGGAATTTTTTAACGCGGTAAACAACAACTTTTGGTAGCCGGGAAACCGCTACCACTGCTGCATAGGGCCTTACAGCTCGCTCAGCTCTCTGGGAACAGCATCTCATGGACAGCCGCAGCACATCCCGGGACTCTGATCTTCAAGCGAGAACGGAGGCGGTATCACGGGCGGTGACGTCATCTCAGGGAGCCGGGTCGGCCGACGCACTACGGCCAGACTGGGAATGGGTTCCGGCTCCGGGCAGGTTAGCGAGGATCTGTGTTCCTCTCTCCCGGCACGGCGCTGCGTGGGCAGCTCAATTCTCGCGGGCCCACACCACTGCCACCATTCTCCGGATCTCTGTTTTCCAGTCCAGCACTTGTTGCATCGACTGGACTCGCACCCAGACACAGAACCGCGCCAGCTCTCGCTCCAGCCAGGCAGCGGTCCCTGGTGAAGATGGTCCGACTCTTGCCTCGCTGCGGGAGCCACCGCTCCCACTCCGTCACTGCTTGGCGCCGACATCCATCGGGTGCTTCTCCCCCTTGGTTGTTTGGGAGCAGTCTTTTTCGCGTCTCACTGGTTTCTTTTTCTCTTCTGGTCTCGGGAGTCACCAGCTTCCACCCGTGTTCCCAGGGGGCGGGGCTTCCTCTTTGCGCCCTTTCCCGGGGGTTGTCATTTTTCGCGCTTAGAAATGGCGGCACAATGGCGGCTTTTCAAAATTTTTACAGTGGAGCACCGCTGACAGTCCAGAACAAGGCACACTTCCACCAGGTAGGTGGATGGGTCACAATCCTGTTCGTGACGCCAAGTTTCGAGGTGTGCCGCCCCCACGCCAGCAGTCAGGGCTGCTCGGATCCGCAATGTGGCTCGAGGGATTCTCCGGATCCGGGGGTCGTGCGGACACTTCGAATAAAAGGGAACGTATATATACGGGGATTGTTGTAATCACTTGGTGATGCCACCCACGGTGTGTGGTGAGATGTAGAACCACCGCTGCTGTTGGGGAGCACCTGGGGGCGATGGGATAGCAGCCGGATGTTAACCCCTCCATGGGTAGGGATGGATGCCCCGTGGCCCAGTGTCTCTGTGCTGAAGATGGTGATTGCAGGGGCCGGTGCACCCGGTCAGACCGGGGAATGTCAGTGTACAGTCAACGAATCACACGAGTCCAATGGTAAACCAAGGTGCCGGTGGCCGGCCGCCGCGGCCGGGTGTATTCTGGTCCCTCACCCGGGGTGATGGTCTGTGTCACTTTCCTCTGCACTGCTATTAGTTCTCCTTGGACTTCTCGGTATAGAACATGGCAGTCCGCTCCCAGAACTATGGGTGGGAGCCTTGCCCGCAGACGCTGACCCGTGGGATCTAAAGGGGCCCTGGCGGATGCCCTAGCCCTCTCGTTGGGCTGCCGGTCTGCTTTTGGGACTTTGGGTGAGATAGGACCTGTAATCCTGTCCTCAACTGGTTAATTAACAAAATCGGTGGTTCCGATCTCTGCTTCAGGGTCCAGGTACCCCCTCTGTGCACGGTTTCCGGGTCGGTTCTCCGGTGTCGGTACCGGCGGGCTCCTACCCTGTCCCGGTCTACCTCGGATCTCCGGCAGCCGTCTTCCCGTCTCCTGACAGACACGGACCACTGTCTGCCACCTAGTCAGTACGCCGGGGCTCCAACCCCGATGCCGTTCCTCTCTGGCTTCACTTAAACTTAACTCTCTCCTCACTCCTCTGAACTACCACCTTTCAACTCAACTCCAAACAGAGAACTCTCTACAACTCCACTTTTCCCCGCCCCGGGTTCTCTAGACCTCTAGGTGGGTGTTTCCTTTCCGCCTGGTTCCGCCCACTGGTGTGCCTTTCCTACCCTGGGAGGGTGACTAGGGTTTTGTTGGCTCTAATGTAACCCTGTGAAGGATGGTGTTATGTGGGGGCCTAATGTGTGTGCGACACCTGGCGGCACCAGGGCGTCACATTGGAGCAGAGGAGATATTTCTCCTCCCTCTGACACTCCTCCTCACCTAGGCCGCAGGCCTGTTGCCTAGGAGATGGCGGAGCATCAGTAAGCGGCGCTGTCGTGTTGTGGCCACGCGGGAACTGACTGAGGACCCAGCGGCACGCAGCGGTGGAGCGGGTGCTGGAATGTGAGTTTTTGTTTTAATTTTTAAACTGTGTGCCAGGGTGTGGGGGGACAGTGCCAGCATGGGGGGGCAAACATGAAAGCACGGTAAGGCAAACATGGACAGCACGGGGCAAACATGGACAGCACGGGGGGGCAAACATGGACAGCATGGGGGGGCAAACATGGACAGCACGGGAAAGCAAACATGGACAGCACGGGGGGGCAAACATTGGCAGCATGGGGGGCAAACATGGACAGCACAGGGGGGGCAAACATGGACAGCACGGGGGGGGGCAAACATGGACTGCACGGGGCAAACATGTACAGCACGGGGCAAACATGGACAGCACGTGGCAAAGATTGACAGCACCGGGGGCAAACATGGACAGCACGGGGGGCAAACATGGACAGCATAGGGGGGCAAACATGGACAGCACGGGGGGGGAAAACATGGACAGCACAGGGGGAGCAAACATGGACAGCACGGGGGGCAAGCATGGACAACCCAGGGGGGGCAAACATGGACAGCACGGGGGGGCAAACATGGACAGCACGGGTGGAAACATGGCTGCAAGGATGGGGGAAACATGCAAGGATGGGGGAAACCTGCAAGGATGGGGGAAACATGCCTGCAAGGATGGGGGAAACATGGCTGCATGGATGGGGGAAACATGGCTGCAAGGATGCAGGAAAACATGCCAGGATGGGGGGAAACATGGCAGGATGGGGGGAAATATGCCAGGATGGGGTACATTTAGCAGGAAGGGGAACATGCCAGGAAGGGTGACATTTAACAGGATGGGAAACATTTACCAAGATGGGGGATACATTTACCAGGATGGGGGAAAACATGAAAGGATGGGTGGAAACATGCCAGGATGGGGGTACATGAACATGCCAGGATGGGGAACATTTAGCAGGAAGGGGAACATACCAGGAAAGGGGACATTTATCAGGATAAGCTAACATGCCTGGATGGGGTACGTTTACCAGGATGGGAGAACATGCCAGAATGGGGTAGATTTACAAGGATGGGGGAACATGCCAGAATGGGGTACATTTACCAGGATGGGGGAACATGCCAGGATGAGGTACATTTACCAGGATGGGGTCATTTAACAGCATGGGCGAACATCCAGCGATGAAATATATTTACATTAATGGGGTACATTTACCAGGATGGGGTACATTTACCAGGATGGAGGACATTTACCGGGAATGGGGTACATGCCAGGATGGAGAAATATTTACCAAATGTGGAATATGCTGCGATGGGGTACATTTGCCAGGATGGGGCCATGATGGGGACAAATATACCAGAATGTAGGAAATATATATCAGGATGGGGATATGTTTACCAGGAAGTGGCCCAGGAAGGGGGACATAACTACACAATGAAAGGGGAGGGGAGCAACTCGTACGTCTTTATGGGTTTTCAAGATGTTCAGACTTTGAAATGTAGATGTGGATTACAGGGTGAAATCTGATTGCATTGCATGCTAAAATCTCTGTCTAATATGCTGCAATTTTTTCCAGAAAGATCAATCCAACTGCTGTGTCTGGAAAGGGCAGTGGTCAGCTTCAATGTGTGGTAAGCATGCGTGAGGGTGATGCCCCCTATTGAAGAGAAGAGAAGACTGCAAAGGTAAGGTTACAATCAATTATTTACATAATAGGATTGGTTGGCACTTTGGAAAAAAAATTGGGTTTAGGACTACAGTTTGGGCACTCGGCCTGTGAAAGGTTCGCCATGACTGCACTAGCCTATCAAAATGGCGAGGGGTATCAGTGAAAAGTGTGGTATGGATGTGGGAACTGACTGAGGTGCGCTTAGCTCATTGTCAGCCTACTGCGATAAGTGAGTGAATGACTGAGTGTGGGAAGCAGAGTCACCTTTTATAGTTGCATCCGAGGCTCGTGTGTCTCGAGCGAGTTGCATTTGTGACAAGTTGGTGGCGGTGGTAGTGATGTTGCTGACAGTGACACTGACAATAGGAATGTAAGATATTTAATGTTCTATTTACACGTGAAGAAATGTGGAGAAACTACGTCATCTACAAAGTTTGGCAGGGAAATCAGTTATAGAAAGCCCTTTTATTCACATCCTGAAATGTTTAATATCATTTAACACTTAAATCAACTCTGATACGACTTGTACAAGTCATTAAGAGGCTTTAATCCTCAGCACTTCTTTTTTACAACACTGAGTTAAAACCCATGATGTGCTATGTATGTCATGGGTCATTTCCCTACCTATAATGCGGGCTCAAACGCCAATACCAAATCTTTCCCTGCATATTTCAGCTGATTTAATCAGCTGACATGCGCCTATAACAGCCACAGGTGAATAGGAGATCTGCATGCAGCTGTGAACCAGTTAAATCCTGCTGTCAATCACTGACAGCAGGAATTAACATGCACCGGCAGAAAGATGTGTTAATCCCCGTTCCCATTGGAAGACCCGTGACGGGATCACTCCTGTGTCTGTCATGATGATCCTCCTGTGAATGCTGACTCTGATTCATAGGAGATTGGGATTTCTGCTGTACATAGCGGTGCTGATGCACTACTCTGTATAGCACAGGCGATCGGATGATCCCAGTTTCAAGTCCACCGAGGGGACTGGTAAAAACAGTAAAACAAAAAAGTTTTTAAAAATAGGAATAGAAATTCACACAATAGTTCAAATCATCCCTTTTTGTTCCATTCAAAATTAAATAATAATATTAAAAAAATACATGAAGAAGAGATCTACCACGCTAGCAGTGGTAGTAAATGGAAATTAAAAAGAACAATAAACAGGTAGTATAATCCCAAACAATATACCATGTTTTTTCCAAAAATAAGACACTGTCATATACTTTTTTGTGCCTCCCAAAAAGCACTAGGCTTATTTTCGGGGTAGGTCTTATTCTTGGAGAAACATTGTTGGGGGTAAGCTTACCCCCCCAAAAAAAGCAGACCCACCCTCCCCAGGAGACTTTTACTTACCAGAACCCTGACGTCTGCGTGGCTCCCAGGTCCTCCCTGTGGTCTCCGGCGGGCACTCCCAGGAGGTATGCTGCACGCCGTCCTCCCCTACGTCTGGCCGACACTCACATACATCAGATCACACACACATCAGATCACACACTCATACACACACACATAATATCACACACACAATCACCGATCAGATCGCACGCAATCACTAATCACTCACCACATTCGGCGGTACAGAATGCCTCTGGCTGCAGGAAGAGATGGCCCGCAGTGCAGTGGAACGCATGGAGGACTCGACAGTGGAATGCATCGTAGGTCCTGTATACATTCTATCTGCAGGTCTTTGCACTCCACCACACTGCAAGCCAGGATTCTCAGCTGGCCAGAAGAAATCGGTATTGCTGAATGTGGTGGGTGTGTGTGTGCGATCTGATGTGTACAGGTGTGCAATCACTGCAGGTCCTCCCGCCCCGCATCTGGTGAGTGTGATTGCGGGGTGTCCGCTGTCTATAATGAAGTGTCCTGCAGTATTCTTTAACTTCTTTAGCTGCATGGGCATGTACCACCCCAGCAGCGGTCGAACCGCTCGGCTCCGGGTGTCGCTACTCGTGGCTCGAGGGTCTCCGGACCCAGGGGCTCAGGGTCACTCTAAAATGTGATGGGGGATTATTTACAGGGGATTAGATAGTTTGTGACACCACCCGTGGTGTGCGGTACTAGGGAGTACCGCCGCTGCCGTTGAGAGTACCCAGGGTGATGGAACGGGGGCAGCAAGATGACACTACCCTCCACGGGTAGGGAAGGCCCTGGAACTCTGGATGGTGAGATGGATTGCAGGGGAGCACAGGCTCGTTGGGAGCAAGGGGATGATCAGGTACTCACTCAGAAGGAAAGCAGATGCTGACAACGTAGTAAACCAAGTCTCTGGGTGCCGCTGACATTTTGGGGGAGCTCGTCCGGGTCTCCGTCCCCTGCAGTACTGCCTGATGGTCCGGAGCCTGCCTCTGTGCACAAGTTTAAGTAGTGTCCAAGTGGCCCGAAAGCTTGAAGCTCTCCGGGCCCCGCACCCCAATTTTTGGTGTGAAGGAGCTGTGCTCTCAGGAGCTCACGCTTGGGATTTCAGTGGGCTGCTTTGGTTGGAAAGCCCTATCCCCCTCGTTGCACTAGTGCTCCCGATCTCTGAGATTCGTGGGGACAGTCCATAAAGACCCTATCCTCCGCAGGTTAATTGCCTGGTTGCTTGAAGCCTCTCCCCGACCTAGGATCCAGTACCCCGACGTTCTTTCGGTCCCAAACCGGCTATTGTACTTGAGCTACCGACCGTCCTCCAAGACTAAGTCCAGGTACCCAGTCCCAATATCCCACGACCGGGTCTTCGACTCCTCCGGGTCCAGACCACCGCATGCAACCCAATCTTCTCCTCCCCAGGAGCCACACGCTCCCTCCTAGCTCCTTACTGCTTGAGGGCTACCACTGAACTCACTTGTCACTTCCCTCCTCCCTGCCTGACCCCTATTCTAGCTTAGCAGCCCACTGGTGTGCCTGACAGAGTGTGGTGCGAGGTGTGATTGGGATTTTTGGATGCTGATGGAGGCAGTGCTGCAAGTTGGGAACCCAGAACCAAGAGGGGCTGAGTCCTGCACTAAGAATAAAGAGTGTGCAGTCACCTGGGATGCCCTGACTAGTCCAGGGGCGTCACAGATACTTCATTATTGAACTGAGACTGGGGCTTATTTTTGGGTAGGGCTTATATTTAAGCCTTGCTCCGAAAATCCCTGCTAGGGCTTATTTTTGAAAAAGCACAGTAGTTATAGCAAAAACAGTATCAGATAATAGGCTACAGTGAAGGAAATAATTATTTGATCCCTTGCAGTAAGTTTCCCCACTGACAAAGACATGAACAGTCTATAATTTTAAGTGTAGGTTAATTTTAACAGTGAGAGATAGAATATCCAAAATGAAATCCAGAAAATCACATTCTATAAATTATATAAATGTAATTGTCTTTTGCAGAGAGAAATAAGTATTTGATCCCTCTGGTAAACAAGACTTAATACTTGGTCGCAAAACCCTTGTTGGCAAGCACAGAAGTCAGACATTCTTTGTAGTTGATGAGATTTGCGCACATGTCAGGAGGAATTTTGGTCGACTCCTCTTTACAGATCATCTCTAAATCATTAAGATTTTGAGGCTGTCACTTGGCAACTCGGAGCTTCAGCTCCCTCCATAAGTTTTCTATGGGATTAATCTCACGATCTTCTCCTTGCAAGTTGAGACTAGTGAAAGCTTTCGGACTGGAGCCTCTCATCTGGCTCTCTTCATTTAAATAGGTTTCATTTCGTTTGGCACTGCAGTGATTAAAGGGGGCTTTACACGTTACGATATCGTTAATGTTTTATTGTCGGGGTCACGTTGTTAGTGACGCACATCCGGCGTCATTAACGATATCGCAGCATGTGACACTTACCAGCGACCTTAAGCGACCTCAGAAATGGTGAAAATCGTTCACCATGGAGAAGTCGTCCCAAAACCAAAAATCGGTAAATGTTGATTATCGATGTGGTTCGTCGCTCCTGCGGCAGCACACATCGCTGTGCGTGACACCGTAGGAGCGAGGAGCATCTCCTTACCTGCCGCCGGCCGCAATGCGGAAGGAAGGAGGTGGGCGGGATGTTACGTCCAGCCCTTCCGCTTTGATTGGCCGGCCGCTTAGTGACGTCACGGTGACGTCGCTGTGATGCCGAACGTCCCTCCCCCTTGAGGGAGAGATTGTTCGGCAGTCACAGCGACTCCGCCGACCAGGTAAGTGCGTGTGACGCTGCCGTAGCGATAATGTTCGCTGCGGCAGCAATCATACGAAATCGCATGCACAATGGGGGTGGGTGCTTTTGCGTATGATATCGCTAGCAATTGCTAGAAATATCGTAGCGTGTAAAGCCCGCTTAAGTGTCAGTTTTGCTACTGCAGCTTTTCCTAAGCAGTTCCTTGCGGAGTGATCAGCTGCACTTACTCAGTAGTAGCCCTTCAGCTTCAAATAGCACTGTATCCCAGAATTCCCTGCTGAAGATACAAACTCATTTGTGTACTGTCGGCCATTGAGCAAGGTTCTGCATGTCATGTTCCTGCTCAGGTTATGTCCTTTCGGTTGTTTATTTTCCCCCCCTGTATGCTCTTACTTCCCTGTTGTGTTGTTAGCGCAGCGGTGAGGTCTAGTGAACCCCACCTGCCCCTGACTAGTCAGGGTTATTATAAGGTCATGTGAGGGTCCCAAGTTTCTGCTGAGCAACAGTTGCGGAGACTGTATAGGGCGGACCTGGGCAATGGGTTACTGCTTTGCACACTCTTGGCATTCTCTTGATGAGCTTCAAGATGTAGTCACCGAAAATGGTCTTCCAACAGTCTTGAAGGAGTTCCCAAGAAGATGCTTAGCACTTGTTGGCCCTTTTGCCTTCACTCTGCAGTCCAGCTCACCCCAAACCATCTCGATTTGGTTCAGGTCTGGTGACTGTGGAGGCCAGGTCATCTGGTGTAGCATCCCATCACTCTCCTTCTTAGTCAAATAGCCCTTACACAGCCTGGAGGTGTGTTTGGGGTCATTGTCCTGTTGAAAAATAAATGATGGTCCAACTAAACGCAAACCGGATGGAATACCATGCCGCTGCAAGATGCTGTGGTAGCCATGCTGATTTAGTATTATAAACAATTTAAAGGCATCAATGGACATCATTGCATAGTTTCAGGGCAAAAACTACACTAACCATGCAAACAGAGAATAAAAAAGACTTTATATTTGCTCACATAACATCACATATATTCACTTGCTGGCAATAACATACCTGAGCTCTATATGGCTGTACTATCTGGGTAGATGTGTGGAGCTCTTTCACCCTCATCAGTCGATTGTCCTGTTTATTTATTACATGTATTACATGTATTATCCATCTCTTTGCACCTTTTTTGATATTTAATAAAAACATTTTCTTCTTTTTATACCTTGATAACGATGCTTTTTTCCTATCAATTCTGATTTGTGATGTGAGATGTGATGTTATGTGGGCAAATATAAAGACTTTTTTGTTCTCCGTTTGCATGCTGGTTCAGTATGCCTACAATTTCGAATAAATCCCCAACAGTGTCACCAGCAAAGCACCCCCACACCAGCACACCTCCTCCTCCATGCTTCACGGTGGGAACCAGGCATGTAGAGTCCATCTGTTCACCTTTTCTGCGTCGCACAAAGACACGGTGGTTGGATCCAAAGATCTCAAATTTTGACTCATCAGACCAAAGCACACTGGTCTAATGTCTATTCCTTGTGTTCTTTAGCCCAAACAAGTCTCTTCTGCTTGTTGCCTGTCCTTTACAGTGGTTTCCTAGCAGCTATTTTACCATGAAGCCCTGCTGCACAAAGTCTCCTCTTAACAGTTGTTCTAGAGATGTGTCTGCTGCGAGAACTCTGTGTGGCATTGACCTGGTCTCTAATCTGAGCTTCTGTTAACCTGCGATTTCTGAGGCTGGTGACTCGGCTAAACTTATCCTCCGCAGCAGAGGTGACGCTTGGTCTTCCTTTCCTGGTGCGGTCCTCATGTGAGCCAGTTTCTTTGTAGCGTTTGATAGTTTTTACCACTGCACTTGGGGACACTTTCAAAGTTTTCCCAATTTTTCGGACTGACTGACCTTCATTTCTTAAAGTAATGATGGCCACTCGTTTTTCTTTACTTAGCTGCTTTTTTCTTGCCATAATACAAATTCTAACAGTCTATTCAGTAGGACTATCAGCTGTGTATCCATTAGACTTTTGCACAACACAACTGATGGTCCCAACCCCATTTATAAGGTATGAAATCCCATGTATTAAACCTGACTGGGCACACCTGTGAAGTGAAAACGATTTACGGTGACTACCTCTTGAACTTCATCAAGAGAATGCCAAGAGTGTGCAAAGCAGTAATCAAAGCAAAAGGTGGCTACTTTGAAGAACCAAGAATATAAGACATATTTTCAGTTGTTTCACACTTTTTTGTTAAGCATTTCATTCCACATGTGTTAATTGATAGTTTTGATGCCTTCAATGTGAATCTACAATTTTCAGAGTCATGAAAATAAAGAAAACTCTTTGAATGTGAAGGTGTGTCCAAACTTTTGGTCTGTACTGTAGGTCCCAGTGCATTTAAGATATTTATATCAAACCTACAAATAAAATGCACAGGGAATGCATTTGAAACTTCACATAATATAATTAAATAAGAAAATGTCAGACTCTGCACAGCCGTGCAGTTTAAATTCTATTGGTCCCATTACACTTTAAATAATCATTCACCTTTCATGTTTTCCTGGAGAAAGATTGCAAAACGCACGTTGGGAGCACCCATGGGAACCCTGATATGTATCATTACTCTCTTGCTAACAGTTAACTATGGTTTTGATCCAATACTATCTTCCTTGTATACATTATAAGGTTATAGCATAGTGGGTATACTTACACACCCTCACTGGCCTTTTTTGTACTTTATATTTGTCTTCGCAAAATATCTGTGATCATACACGTATATTGCACATCTATTTCATAACTTCCTTTATCATGGACTATAATTCTTACTTTATATATTATTTTGATTATGATTCATTGATGTGCTTTAGTAATATCAATATTTGATTAAGTTTGTTCTCATGGCCATTTTTCAAACATTTTTCCTGTGGGCTACTGTTAGGCTAAGCATTGTATACTGAAACTTTATGTACTGTAGCACTTTCTATATTTATGTTACCTTGAATTTTGTACATGAAATTCCCCACAGGGTTGAATTTGTTAGCATATAATCAAGCATCATTTTGATACTGTGAATATCATATGGTTTTCACCCCAGGGAACTTTCTCACCCATGTATATTCTCCGATTAAATCTTTTCAATATGTAATTTTAACTATTTTTTTATTTAATAAAATTATGAGAAATTTCATATGCTCTCCCTGTGCATTTTATTTGTAGGTTTGGTACAAATAAACACATGAAATAGATCACTCTGCTTGTAATGACTCTACACTGTGTGCAGAATTATTAGGCAAGTTGTATTTTAGAGGGTTTTTTTTATAGTTGATCAACAACTATGTTCTCAATCAACCCAAAAGACTCATAAATATCAAAGCTTAATATTTTTGGAAGTTGGAGTGTTTTTTTTTTAGATTTGGCTATCTTAGGAGGATTTCTGTTTGTGCAGGTAACTATTACTGTGCAGAATTATTAGGCAACTTAATAAAAACCAAATATATTTCCATCTCACTTGTTTATTTTCACCAGGTAAACCAATATAACTGCACCAAATTTTGGAATAAACATTTCTGACATGCAAAAACAAACCCCCAAAAATTATTGATCAATATAGCCACCTTTCTTTATGATGACACTCAACAGCCTACCATCCACAGATTCTGTCAGTTGCTTGATCTGTTTACGATCAACATTGCGTGCAGCAGCCACCACAGCCTCCCAGACACTGTTCCGAGAGGTGTACTGTTTTCCTCCCCTGTAGATCTCACATTTGATGAGGAACCACAGGTTCTCTATGGGGTTCAGATCAGGTGAACAAGGGGGCCATGTCATTATTTTTTCATCTTTTAGACCTTTACTGGCCAGCCACGCTGTGGAGTAGTTGGATGCATCTGATGGAGCATTGTCCTGCATGAAAATCATGTTTTTCTTGAACGATACTGACTTCTTCCTGTACCACTGCTTGAAGAAGTTGTCTTCCAGAAACTGGCAGTAGATCTGGGAGTTTAGCTTCACTCCATCCTCAACCCGAAAAGGTCCCACAAGTACATGCTCACGCTAAAAATGTTTGGCAATTTCAAGACTGCTGCATCCCTCTGCAATAATTTTAAGGGGATAGTGTCCACACACTTATAATGGGTTGACAATAGAGGTGCAAGCATCGGGAAGATAATCCCTGGAACCAATATATAATAATATACTGCACTCTCTTAGATAGGAACCAAACAGACTAGTTAATTATGTGGATGCTAATTTTTTATTGCTTGTTTAAGTTAAAAAAATTCAGAAGACAAGACATAAATAGCGACAATTGAAAGCGACAATTCAAAAAGTTTCGGTCCTTTCCTGGACCTTGGTCACATATCGCTAGGAAAAACAAGAAAACAAAGAACAATCACCAACGGTGTATGTAAATAATGATTTACATCCATATTGTTACGTCCGGATGGTGGAAGCACTGGACCGTACACCGATTTCCCCTGAGGAGGCAGCCAGGCCGGTCACCCCGCCAGAGGGTCCTGATGCACGGCAGCCGAAGCACTATGGGTAGCCAGACAGTCCGTAGAGGAGCAGGAAAGGTGGATGTTGCTGAACACACGGAGTACTGGACGGTAGTCCGGGTGACGAGGCTCAGGGTCCGAGGCCGGGTTGTAGGGTCAGGCGGAATCCGGAACCTGCTGAGCGATGGGGCGGGTCACAGAACGGAGCCAGGGACTGGAGACTATATATAAGAATAAGGCTGCACATCAAACTTAGATAATGGTATAATATATATTAGTGCTCACTTCAGTTATCCTATTCAGTTATATGTAGTTTTTTTTCTGAATGTGAACACAGCTCCGCCCCTTTCGGCCATGTTTTTTCCATCTCCTATATAAGAAAGTCCTTAGTTACCCCTCTACACCCATAGCAGTTTTTAATTGCAATGAGATGACACACAGTTAGGGTCACAGAGCTAGGGACCCCAATATAGAGATATACCTTGACGAGGTTTTGGGGCTCAGTTACATTGATCAATGCGATTGCTAAATATCTCCTTTTTCCTAATATTCATAGCAGGTATGCAATTCATTATTCACATGTTCAAATTAGCAAGTAGCATTTTTCATTGTATATTCCAACATTTTTCCATATGCTTGAGGCATTATACCATTATCTAAGTTTGATGTGCAGCCTTATTCTTATATATAGTATGTATTTTTGGCTTACACTCATATATATATATTAGTGCTCACTTCAGTTATCCTATTCAGGGACTGGAGACTGGCGGAGTTGCTGAGGTGGTGGAACATCCGCCGAAGTCACCGTCAGGGTCCAGGGATGGACTTGGTTCGGAGCGGCTGGCGTGGCAGGACAGGCTCTGCCAGACAGACAGGGTTAATACAGGGCAAAGCACAGGGTAAAGCAATACGGGGACCTGAACACTAGCTTGTTAAACACGTAAAACAGGCCCCGCCCACCAGGAAAGAGAAACCTAATATACCCTGTACCTGTATATGCAATATCCTGTTTCTGGGTGCTGGCCCTTTAAGAGAGGGTCAATGACCGCGCGCGCCCTAATGCGCATGCGTGAGGCCCGTGTGCCAGAAGCCAGTCCAGGAAGCGGTGAGGAGGAAGCAGGAGCGCCCGGCTGTGTGTCCCATGTCGCAGAGGAGCGCCGGGAGCGGGGAGCAGGACACAAGGAGGGTGCAGGCGAGGAGGACGAGACCGGGACCGGGGTGGTGAGCAGGGGATGCCAGCGGGAACCGGGGAGCGGGCCACGGGGACCTGAGTGCGGGGACCGGGAAGCGTGACAGTACCCCCTCCCCCCACGCCCCCCTCCCCGCAACCGGGACAGGAAGGCACGTATCAGAGGAGTGCCAACATTCTCCCGGGGCTCCCAGGACCTATCCTCGGGACCATACCCCGCCCAGTCCACCAGGAAGTATTGCCGACCTCGCACGGTCTTCATGGCCACGATATCCCTTACCGCATAGATGTCATCGTCAGCGATGGGAGGAGGAGCAGCACCGGCATCAGCGGAGAAGGGACCAAGGACAACAGGCTTGAGCAAGGAGACATGGAAGGAGTTAGGTATCCGCATCGTGGCCGGGAGCTGCAGCTTGTAGGAGACTGCATTAATCTTGCTGATGACTTTAAACGGCCCGATGTAACGAGGACCCAACTTGTACGATGGCAACTTCAATCGGACATATTTGGATGCAAGCCAGACCAAATCACCAGGGGAGAAACACGGGGGATCCAGGTGCCGTTTGTCCGCATGTCTCTTCATCCGCAAAGAAGCACGCTCTAGGGAAGTCTTGACAGAGCTCCATATGGCTGAGAAGTCTTGGACCAGAGCATCTGCTGCGGGGACGTCGGAAGCCGAGGATACTGGCAATGGGACTTAAGGCTGAAGTCCGTAAACGACTCGGAAGGGAGAGCAGGAAGTGGACTCGCTGATGTGGTGGTTGTGGGAGAACTCAGCCCAAGGAAGAAGCGCGGACCAGTCATCGTGATGGGCATTAACGTAGTGGCGCAGGAAGGAGGTCAGGATCTGATTGACCCGTTCCACTTGCCCATTCGACTGAGGATGGTAGGCTGAAGAGAAGTCCAGAGATACTGCCAGATGTTTGCAGAGGGCCCTCCAGAAGCGCGAGGTAAACTGAGTTCCTCTGTCGGACACAATGTGTGCGGGAAAGCCATGCAATCGGAATATATGTTGTATGAAGGAGTCAGCTAGTTCCTGGGCAGAGGGCAGCCCGGCCATGGGAATGAAGTGAGCCATTTTTGAGAAACGGTCCACCACAACCCATATGACTGTGTGTCCGGAGGATAAGGGTAAGTCCGTAATGAAGTCCATTGCAATATGTTGCCATGGAACGGAAGGAATGGGCAGAGGCAGAAGACGTCCATATGGTAGGTGCTTGGGTGTCTTGTTCCGGGCGCAGGACGAACAGGCTGAGACGAAGGTTGCGACGTCTTTACGAAGAGACGGCCACCAATAGTGACGGACAATCGTACTCCACGTCTTCTTCTGACCAGCGTGGCCGGCGATCTTTGAGGCATGGCCCCATTGCAGGACTCTATGTCTGTCAGCATCAGAGACATAGGTTTTCCCAGGGGGTATCTGAGTCAGAGCGACAGGAGCCACCGGAATGACTTTACTGGGGCTGATGATGGGCTGGAACGTCTCCTCCTCCAGCTCTATGGGCACGAAGGACCTAGACAAGGCGTCTGCCCGCACGTTCTTGTCCGCGGGCCGAAAATGGAGTTGGAAATCAAAACAAGTGAAAAACAAGGGCCAGCGGGCTTGTCGTGGGTTCAGTCTTTGGGCTGACCGCAGATACTCCAGATTCTTGTGGTCCGTGTAGATAATCACAGGATATACAGCTCCCTCCAAGAGGTAGCGCCATTCCTCCAAGGCCAGCTTGACGGCCAGTAGCTCCCGATCACCGATGGTGTAGTTGCGTTCGGGTGCCGAGAAGCTCTTGGAGAAGAATCCGCATGTAACCATCTTCCCGGAGCAGGATTTCTGCATCAACACTGCCCCGGCCCCTGAGGAGGAGGCATCCACCTCTAAGGTGAACTGTCGGTTCAATTCAGGGCGATGAAGAACTTGGGAGGAAGCAAACGCCTGTTTCAATGAGCAGAACGCGGCATCGGCCGCCGGTGGCCAGTCCTTAGGATTAGCTCCCTTCTTGGTCAAGGCAGAGAGAGGCGCAGTCAGGGAAGAGAAGTGCGGGATGAATTGCCGATAATAGTTCGCAAAGCCAAGGAAGCGTTGGATAGCCTTCAGTCCGGATGGAGGAGGCCAGTTGAGGATGGAAGACACTTTCTCGGGGTCCATCTGCAGGCCGGTGTCCGAGATTACATAACCCAGAAAGGGAAGGGACGACTTTTCAAAGACGCACTTCTCGTATTTGGTGTACAGACGGTTCTCTCTAAGCCTTTGGAGTACTAGCTGCACGTTCTCTCTGTGGGTCTGTAGGTCCGGAGAGAAGACCAGGATGTCGTCCAGATACACCACGACACATAGATAGAGGAGATCTCTGAACACGTCGTTTACCAATTCTTGGAAGACTGCCGGAGCATTACACAGACCAAAGGGCATGACACAATACTCGTAGTGCCCATCCCGAGTGTTGAATGCGGTCTTCCATTCGTCTCCAGAGCGAATGCGAACCAGGTTATAGGCCCCACGAAGGTCCAACTTGGTAAATACACGAGCTCCTCGGAGCCGATCGAATAGTTCGGGGATGAGAGGCAGAGGGTATTTGTTTTTTACGGTGATCTGGTTTAATCCACGGTAGTCAATGCAAGGGCGCAGATCACCCTCCTTCTTCTTGACAAAGAAAAACCCTGCTCCGGCAGGGGACGAGGATCTCCGAATGAAGCCCTTAGCCAGGCTCTCGGTGATATAGGCAGACATGGCCCGTGTTTCAGCAGGGAACAAGGGGTATATTCTTCCTCTAGGAGGCGTAGTTCCTGGCAATAGATCGATGGCACAGTCGTAGGGACGATGAGGCGGTAGTACCTCCGACTCCTTTTTATCAAAAACGTCCGAGAAGGGCCAGTAGGCAGAAGGCAGTCCTGGTAGAGACTCTGGAGCCGGAGGTCGTCGGATGGGCTGGACGGATTTCAGGCATCTCTCGTGACACGAGGAGCCCCATCGGGTAATTTCACCTGTACTCCAGCTGACCGACGGTTCGTGTGCCCGTAACCATGGGAGTCCCAGCAGGATCTGATGAGACATGCACGGGAGGACGTAGAAGGTGATCTTCTCGGTGTGCAGGGCACCGATCCGTAAGTCCACAGGCTTGGTGATCAGTGAGACGGTGTCAGAGAGGGGTCTCCCATCTACAGAGGCGATCACCAGCGGTTTTTCTAGTGGGAGAACAGGCACCTGGTACTTATCCACTGTGGCCTGCTGGATGAAGTTGCCTGCTGCTCCGGAATCGAGATACGCCTCTGCCGTGAACCGGGTCTCTTCTGTAGTGACTTGAACAGTCCATGTAACGGAGTCTGAGAGAGTCCCAGCACCTAGGGTAGCCTCTCCTACCAAGCCTAGGCTTTGGAGTTTCCCGGCTTCTTGGGACAAGAGCGTAGCAGGTGTGTGCCATCACCGCAGTAGAAGCAGAGACCCTTTGCTAGTCGTTCTGCTCTGCGTTGCTCAGACTGCCTCAGGCGGTCAATCTGCATGGGCTCGATGGTAGACGCGCCAGGTGACGCCAACTGGGGAGCGATGGACTTCTGTGGTGGGGAGGAGTGCCTTATCGGACGCCTCTCGTGGGACACCTCTTTGGCTCGTTCCTGAAAGCGAAGATCCACTCGAGTCGCTAGATCAATCAGGGCATCCAGGGTGGAAGGCACGTCACGACCAGCCAGCTCATCTTTAATACGACCCGAGAGTCCTTCCCAGAAGGCGGCGGTTAAAGCCTCATTGTTCCACCCTAATTCCGAAGCCAAGGTGTGAAAACGTGTAGCATATTGGCCCACCGTCAGAGTCCCCTGACGTAGCCGGAGGAGGGATGAGGCAGACGCGGAGGCGCGTCCGGGCTCGTCAAAGGTGCCACGAAAAGCCTGCAGGAACTCCTGGATGTCGGTGGTTACCGGATCCTCCTTCTCCCACAAGGGGTTCATCCAGGCCAGTGCCTGTCCCTCTAGATGGGACATCATGAACGCGACCTTGGCTTGGTCAGAGGCAAAAAGGTGTGGCAGCAGCTTGAAATGAAGGGAGCATTGATTTATGAATCCCTTGCAGGTCTTGGGATCTCCGGCGTACCGGGGTGGTGAGGCCAAACGAAGTTTGGAAGTATCCGAGGAGGCTGCCACGGGAGCTGCGGCCGTGGATTGCACAGTGGAAACCTGAGATGCCAAGGACGTGGCCGTTGCTTGTAGCGTGTTAAGGCGGGTATCCACAGAAGACATGAAGGACAGCATGCGGGTCTGGGTCTCGCGCTGTCGTGTGAGTTCCTGCTGCAAGGTCGCTAGTGCTTTGGCGGGATCCATGGCCTGTTCTAGCTGTTACGTCCGGATGGTGGAAGCACTGGACCGTACACCGATTTCCCCTGAGGAGGCAGCCAGGCCGGTCACCCCGCCAGAGGGTCCTGATGCACGGCAGCCGAAGCACTATGGGTAGCCAGACAGTCCGTAGAGGAGCAGGAAAGGTGGATGTTGCTGAACACACGGAGTACTGGACGGTAGTCCGGGTGACAAGGCTCAGGGTCCGAGGCCGGGTTGTAGGGTCAGGCGGAATCCGGAACCTGCTGAGCGATGGGGCGGGTCACCAAACGGAGCCAGGGACTGGAGACTGGCGGAGTTGCTGAGGTGGTGGAACATCCGCCGAAGTCACCGTCAGGGTCCAGGGATGGACTTGGTTCGGAGCGGCTGGCGTGGCAGGACAGGCTCTGCGAGACAGACAGGGTTAATACAGGGCAAAGCACAGGGTAAAACAATACGGGGACCTGAACACTAGCTTGTTAAACACGTAGAACAGGCCCCGCCCACCAGGAAAGAGAAACCTAATATACCCTGTACTTGTCTATGCAATATCCTGTTTCTGGGTGCTGGCCCTTTAAGAGAGGGTCAATGACCGCGCGCGCGCCCTAATGCGCATGTGCGAGGCCCGTGTGCCAGAAGCCAGTCCAGGAAGCGGTGAGGAGGAAGCAGGAGCGTCCGGCTGTGTGTCCCATGTTGCAGAGGAGCGCCGGGAGCGGGGAGCAGGACACAAGGAGGGTGCAGGCGAGGAGGACGGGACTGGGGTGGTGAGCAGGGGACGCCGGCAGGAACCGGGGAGCGGGCCATGGGGACTTGAGTGCGGGGCCCGGGGACCGGGAAGCGTGACACATATACAAGGCAAAAATTATTTACATATTATACAATGTATGACAAATGTATGAAAAAAAAGTCCTGTAGGTAATGGTATTTTTCTAAGTGTAAATATACAGTTATACTATAATTGAGGGTGGGAGAAAGGACATTATATCATAATGTATTGAACGTGTGGGGTGTGAGATAAATATAAATTAATGGGAGAGGGAGCATGCTCAGTAGCCCGAACTGAGGACTTAACCTCAGGAATGGCACAGTCAGGCTGAGCATGCTCACTAGGCGAAACACTGGACTTAGGCTGTGGCTAGGGTAAATCGGCACATGCATGCGCACTAGCCGCTTCTCCACACCTAGACGTGGAGGAGGAAGCAGCCAGCTGGACGACCCGAGGCACAGCCAAAAATGGCAGCTGACTCCTGGGTGCAACTGGAACTGCAGCAGGCTGCTTGTGGCTACGGCGGCACCGATTCGTAACACCATCTTCCAGCCAAAATAAGATTTCTACTTCTTCCCGTGCATAATCTGATGCGATCCTTTGTTATGGACACAACCATCGCTACCAAATGTAGATGAGGCACCAAAACAGTAGGTGCTTGAATGGATCTCAAGTGCTCCATCAAGTGACCTCTCCTCCACCTCAACTTCAATATCCCAAATACTCCATTCCTCTGTGGTGTCGCCCCAATCGCACTTGCTTCCTACCAGCTCTCAAGTCTCCACCCGCGCTGCTGAGTATGGGGTAACAGAGATGGTTGAGTCTGCAGAGCTGTTCAGTCACACTATAGCCTGGGAATCAGAGGTCTGCTCCAAAGCTGCAGTGAGTCCAGACAAGGAAATGATGTGCACCGATGCCCAGAACCTTTGTGAATTGGATCCAGGCCCAGATGAAGAAGGTTCTGAGCATAATGTAGACCCTCATTCCCAAACTGTAACTCCTCTTGGTGGAGACAATGGGGAACATGCTGATGAGACTCAGATACCCGATTGGAATGACAACTTTACTATTCGGTCAGGGCAGTAAGAGGTTGGCTCTGAGGAGTCAGGACGAGGGGAGTGAGAACACACAGGGTGATGATGAGGTTGGAGACCCTACTTACTGTCAACCCACAGTCAGTCAGTCGATGAGGTCAGCAGAGGAGGTGGAGGAGGATGCTACTGATGACGAGGTTAGGTTGCGCCTTCCTGGACAGAGACAGACTACTCGAAGCCCGTCAACAAGTCCATCCTCAGCCACAAATTTGCCTCTGAGCAGAAGTCGTGGTAGCTCTGCAGGTCGCATGGGCTGTAAGCCTTGCCTAGCCTGGGCCTTTTTTGACACCGCAAAGGATCACCCAACTCATGTCATCTGTAAGATTTGTCACCAATCTGTAAGTAGAGGCCAAAAACTCACTAGTTTGAGTACTTTGTCCATGAACTATCACATGGATATGAAGTGACAGGGTGAGGGTATATTGATGACATTTATCCACTGTGAATGCAAGATGCTTATTTGCCGTTCATTGGATGCATTATTATTCACATGTAAAAGGGTAAGGGGTACTTTGCACGCTGTGACATTGCAAGCCGATGCTGCGTTGCCGAGCGCGATAGTCCCCGCCCCCGTCGCAGATGCGATATCATTGTGATATCTGCCGTAGCGAATATTATCGCTACAGCAGCTTCACATGTACTCACCTGGCGTGCGACGTTGCTCTGGCCGGCAAACCGCCTCCTTGTCAAGGGGGCAGGTCGTGCGGCGTCGCTGTGACATCACGCGGCAGGCGGTCAATAGGAGCGGAGGGGCGGAGATGAGCGGAATGTAAACATCCCGCCCACCTCCTTCCTTCCGCATATCCTACGGGAGCCGCTGTGACGCAGGTAGGAGATATTCCTTGCTCCTGCGACTTCACACACAGCGATGTGTGCTGCCACAGGAGCGAGGAATAACATCGGACCGTTGCGTCAGCGTAATTATGGATCACGCCGACGCTACACCAATGATACGATTACGACGCTTTTGCGCTCGTTAATCGTATCATCTAGGATTTACACACTACGATATCGCCTGCGATGCCGGATGTGCGTCACTTTCAATTTGACCCCACCGACATCGCACCTGCGATGTCGTAGTGTGCAAAGTGCCCCTTAGAGTGTATAAATGACCTTTATTCACTGTAAATGCAAAATGCTTATTTACTGTCTATTGTATGCATTGTTGCTGACCACCCACAAGGGGCCGCTATTTTGCATCTGCCTTTGACTGTTTGGTCACTATAGCAACAGCAAAACGGTCTTCAGCTGTGGACTTGGAGACCAGAGGAGGTGCTGTGTGTGAGCTGAAGGAAAAGCGAAAGGTGTGCGTAACAGAAAGGAGCCGCCACAGAAACACTTAGGTGGATTGTGAGGAGACTCGTGTTGGAGTTTGGTGAGGAGGACCGTAATGTGTGTGAGTAGCATCCTGTGCTGGAGACCGCCATTCTTCAGTTGCTGGTTATACTGATTACCGTGAGAGGATCGTCAAGTCTGTATTTATGGCAGCTGGACACCACAGTGCCCAGGTACGGTAGGCTGGGCCCAGGACTGCGTGCACACAACACTTTGTTTTGGTAACAAAACACATATCTGTTCTGCTTAGGCTGACTATATAGACAATAAGGCTTGCTGGCTCTGCTCTGTCAGTTTGTCAGGTACTGTTAAAATCTTAAAGGGACAGCGACACATGTTTGCATTGACTGTTGCTTTACAAGATTTCCAGGACTGTGTTGCTGAGCTGTGTGGTTTGCCTTACCACTTTTATCATCTGCCTTATCTGTGAGGCTTCAGCAAATAAGGGTATTCAGGGGGATTAATGGGTTTTGACTATGTTCAGGTAGATAAGCTGTAAGCTCTTGTGCTGCGCCACTGGTAGGTCATGTTCGCACACACACACAATTACTCCTGCTACCCAGAGGGATTACCAGGTATTAGGCGACTGTTTAGACAGTCCCTTGGTTAGGCAAAGGTTGGTGAGAAGGCGGTATAAATTGCCATTACGAGTGGCGCAGCATAGGGGTGTAGGCTTTTGAACTTGTGAATAGATTGTTCTATTCTTTCTGTTTTATGCATGGTTGTTATTGTTTGTTTTGGTACAGTTAAACAATCATTTATCAACCCAACTGCCTAGAGTCCTTTTCCTGGTGCTTGGTTTTGCTGTATACTGGGGAGCCCACCCTGTACACGACTTTAAATGAAGCATAAGTCACAGTGGGAAGGTCACTGTGCTACAATGCGGCCTAGCGGGGAGGGGCAACCACCATCTGCCCCATCAAGTGCATCTGCATGCTCTTCATCCTCTGTGACTGTGGGGACAGTAGTCACACATGCTTTTGGCCGCAGACCTTCCACCTCTTTACCCGCAACAGGCAGTGTGATTGTCATGTTGTCAGTTGGATTGGAAGTGGAAACAGCTGCTGGTGTTGAGCTCTGTCAGACATCGAGAGCACCACCTTTGGATGAAGGCAACATTATATCTACGCCTGCACCTGCCTCACAGATTGGCTGGACTAGCTGCAGTTAAAAATTGGCTAGTAGAAATGGATAGGTGGTGTAGCTTTCTTGACAGCAGTGGTACGTCACTGACTATCACAGACCACTGATACTATGCCCCAAAGAATTGCCTGGACTACCTGCAGTTAAAAATTGTCTAGCACAAATGGAGAGGTGGTGTAGCTTTCTTGACAGCAGTGGTAGGTCACTGACTATCACAGACACTGATACTATGCCCCAAAGAATTGCCTCAGCTGATTTAGACAGACGCTGTGAAAAACCCTTGCACAGCGCTGACACGGACCTGCTGTTACGTCACCACCGGAGTCCGCTCCAGCGACTTCTGCTCCGATTGCCTGGCGACACCATTTTCCTGCCGTGGATGGTGCTGGTGATGGGAGAGGAGTCGATGCCAGCGGCACCGGTGGGTGCAGGCTCCGATCATCCACTGGGCTGGGTTATCTTGGGATCTGCAGTACCACTGGCTGACTGTGGGTGGCATGTGACTTCCAGCTGAAGTTGCCAGCGTTCAGCTACAGCCAATGGGAAGACACCACAGCCTTCTTAGTTCCCCTCCTGTCTGCTGACCTTTGCCAGAGATAGTTCTGATTTCCTGGCTCCTGGTCTGCCCTATTCTGTTTTGTGATTCCTGTGTGCTGACTTCTGCGTTTTTTCTGACTACCCTTCTGCCTGCTGTTTTTGTACCTCGCTGCCCGATCCGGATTTGACCTGTGCTACGTTTCCTGATTACGTCCTTGCCTGCTGATTCTGTCCCTGTTCTGCTATTCCTGGTTTGATCCTGCCTGATGACTACTCTCATCGGACTGCAGCCTTCCACAAGTAGTGATCTCCAGGGCCCTGTGTAATTCCAAATCCCTGTATAGGGGTTAAAGGGTTTAAGGGTTCTGGGGGTCCTACTTGGTGAGTGGCTTCCCTCTAGCCTGTCCATTACATCCCATCTGAGTCTGTTGATCCAGGCAGGCGTTACATAGGCCTAGCAAAAATGGCTATGAACTGCTCTAATCTAGCCCTGAAAAGGGCTGAAATTACAAGTAGTCCCTAATCCCTAAACCGATGTGTAGATTGCACTGTATAAGTGTATAGCGCCCACAGCAGCAGCTCAGCAGCGGGAGAGGTGACTGACACACACCCGCAGAACTGAGATAATGGCGGCGATGGGGAAAATGTCCGGGTCTTATAGGGCAAGGACATGTGACATGCACAGCCAATGAAACATGCCCTTGCTTGTCTGGCAAAAATCCACTTTCCTGTGTGTGTGTCTGTGATTGGTTGACAGCCTGGCTCGCCCCACTGTACACGCGGTTAGGAAAAAAAAAGGCGATTGCCATTCTTTCAGCACTCAGCAGCACTGATTTAAACCCCGTCCCCCCCGCACACTATACGCTGAATTTTGATAATATCATTATTAACAGTGACTGACAGTATTACAGTGAAAAGCCAGCTAGTAACTAGCTATGCTTTTGGTGATCGAACCGTTTTTGAACAGTAACTCGAACGGTCGAACTTGAAGCAAATCGTTCGAGTTCGGCGAATGACTCGAACATCGCCCAAAACAACTCGAATTTGAAATTGGCGAACGGTTCGATTCGAACATTGCTCATCTCTAATGTGCTGTTGTGATGCGTAGACTTGGATGAAGCATCATGATTTCCAGATGCAAATTCAGAAGGTGTGGGAGAGGCGTGGTGGGGGATGCTGTGAAAAAAGGTGTGAGGCTATTGGGAAAATATATTCGAAGGAGTCATAGTGACTAGCCTTCCGGAGCTTCCATATTGAGTATATTTGTTCTGAAACCTTGGAATAGCAGAAGACAACCTCAGTTCAGGTCAGACAACCTGTATTCATGTACCCTATTAGGGAAATTTGAGTAAAATACTAGTGTGCCTTGTTCAGGACCCTAATTTTTTTCCCAACAGTAGTGACCATTCCCAGCACACGTTACACAGCCAACCTATTAATTAGAATGGGAGTGGAGCAAGGATTTTCCCTTGTAGTGGTGCTGCAGGAGAATTAAATACGTAAAGAAAACATTATGCTATAGCTATATCTTACCCTCTATGGGACCAGTGCCAGCTCTCCACTGATGCCCAGGTCTCTATCAACAGCGCCGCAGCCAGTAAGCTCAGTGGCTTGTGCAATCTACACAGGCATATTGCCTGAGCTGAGTGAGTGGCTGCAGTGCTATCGATGTAATTTCAGCACTGCAGACAAACAACAGAGACCAGCGCAATGGCTGGACCCAAGGAGAGTAATTAATACTCATTTTTTTTTATAACTACCTCAACTTTAAAGATAGTCCAACATTTTCGAGAAGGGGACAACCCCTTTAATACACTTCTCCACTGATGACAGCAGACCCAGCAGGAGCACACTTTGTGATCCGCTTAGGCCCCCATACACATTAGAGTAATGTTGACTAAACTCACCGATATCGATTGGGTTGGTCAACAATCTAATGTGCATTGGGGCCCCTGACAGATGATTGTCTCGGGAGATAAAGATCCAGCATGTCTGATTTCAGACTCATGCATATGTAGCGCCCCACGGGGCCTTAGGGTACTCGTCACCAGGCCAGTGGCTTCCTGGGGTTGCTGTGACTGGCCTGACCCTGCTCTGTGGCCCCGTCGGCTACATGAAAAGACAAGCAACAAACAGGTGTCCAGTGTAAATGGGGATGGAAGGCGGGCAGCGGGTCCCTGGGAAGCATGTCGCCGGTTGCAATGGCGACTGGGTCTCGGCCTCCTCTGCCGCAGACCCTTCCTGCGACTGTTCCTCTCTCAGGGCAGTGTTGGATGGGAATGGGGGATGCTTCGCAGTGCCACCTGTGGTGCGCGGACAGGGATTAGCCGCCGCTGCAGAGTCTCTCTCCGGGGCAGGTGTTGGGTGCAGCCAGGATGGTATCGCTCCCCACGGGTAGAGCAGGATTACCCCAGGAGGTTGGTTAGAACGGGGCAGAAGCCCACGGGAGTGCCGGAGCGCAGGGCGGCGGCATTTACTCACAGAGTCACTGGGTGCGGGTTCCAGGTGCTTTTATTCACTGGTAAGCTGGTATCGTGCCCCAGGAGCTGGTTCTCGCAGTCAGAGACTCCAGTCGATCCTGGGCAGATCAGAGGTCCGGTCTGGCAATCAGTGGGCTCTCTCCTCTGTGCACGACTCTGGACTTGGTGGGTCCCTGTAGTCTGAAGCGTTTAGGGTTCCCTCCTGGTCTTTCAGTCTTGGCTCGTATGCAGGCAGCTTGAACCTTTCCATTTGCTGCTGTGCTCCGGGCTGTTAGATTGGAGAGGGACCGTGGAGATCCCCTCACCGGGCAGAGTTATCAGATGAGCCTGTCTGACCTAGGGTTCTGCACCCCGCCGTGCTCAATCCTGTGAGCACTCCCCGTACTCTCCCAGCGACTGTACTCTTTTAGCCCACAATAACTGGTACCATGTTCCGTTCCTCCAGGTGTTACTAGCCCTGGTCTGGCTGGCTCCCCTCTGCAGGAGACTCCTGCAGAGGTCGGTGTTCTGCCTCCCCAAGGGGTGCCTGGCATGCGACCCCTCGGGGAGCTGTTCCAGCGTGTCTGCTCTGTCTCTGTCTTATTCGAACTGCACTCGACTGCCTGTCTGCTCTGTAATTTACTCCTACTCCAGCCCCCCACCTTTGAAAGGATTCAGATCGTTGTTATGCCTAAAACACATGGCATGAAAATCGGTGCGAGTGGAATGCGATAACACATCACATTCCACTGAAACCAATATTAGCCTATCTGTCAGCACCCATGAGCGATTATTTTCTCAGCCCTAATCGGACCGAGAAAACAATCGCAGCATACTGAGACTGTAATGCGTTCCGTTTTCTCTCACACCCATTCAAGTCTATGGGGCAAGAGAAAAATCTCACTGCACTCGCAGTACATTGGTGTACCGCGAGTGCAGGGTGAGAATGGCAATAGCCGGCTATGGAGGAGAAAGGGAGATAAATCCCCTCCCTCTCCTCCGCAGCATCGGCCCGCCCCTCCTCAGCACCACCCCCCCCTCCTGAGTGACAGCCCGCCCCCCGCAGCTGATGTCCGATCGCATGATCGGACCTCAGTCGCAGTGACACTCGCATGACACTCGTCTCCTGCTGTGCTGCCAGCGTGAGCCAAGTGTCATGCAAGGATCGCACTAGTGCCCTGTGTGGCACCGGCCTTATGGTGACCTGGTCCGCTAGGAACTGGCTGAGTCACTTCCTGACTGTGTTTAGAGGAGCTTTGTGAGGTGTGTGTGTAAGCTGGAGCTGGCATCAGCCCCATAAATATTACCTCGTTTGCCACAGTACCAGGGCAATGGGAAGAGTCGGGTTCAGCACCAGAATTGGCGCATCTAATGGATGTGCCATTTCTGGGCCGGCAGCAGGCTGCTATTGTTAGGCTGGAAAGGACCAAATAACCATGGCCTTTCCCACCCTAATAATATCAGCCCCCAGTTGTCTGCTGTACCTTGGCTGGTTTTAGTAAAATGGAGGGGACCCCACGTAATTTTTTTTGAATAAAATTTTTTAAAAAATAATCGTGGGATCCCCTCTATTTTTAATAACCAGCCAAAGTACAGCAGACAGTTGAAAGTTGCAGCCTGCGTCATTTTTTAAACATAAAAAATCTTAAAATTTAAAAAATAAGCTTGGGATCCCCTCTATTCTTAATAACCAGCCAAGGTACAATGAGATGAGAGTTGCAGCCTGCATCTGCTGCTGTTGCTGTGCTGGATATGAAAATTGGTGCTGTCATTGTTTTTTTAAATGAAAAAATCAAAATGGTGTAAAACAGCTGGTCAAGCTAACTATCTCTATATCTATTGAGCTATTCTATCTGTTCTTTCTGTCTATTTTATGTTCTTTTTATTGTATCTGTTCCATCTATCTATCTATCTATCTATCTATCTATCTATTTATCTATCCATGTATCTATTTTATCTGTTCTATCTATCTCTCTATAACTACTGTATCAATCTATCTATCTATCTATCTATCTATCATTTTTCAGGCTTTGCTCATATTTCACACATTAAAAAAACATTCATTTTAGTATCATGCATTTTTTACCAATACCAGTCACACGGTTGTCACACGTATACAAACACGGACATCACGTATATGACACACGGCTTACCATACCGGTGTGTGACTAGTGTCTGTGCGTTATGTGTGCTATCCCTGTGCTATCTGTGTGACATCCGGGTAGCACACATACAGCATAAGCTGGTATACTTACCTATCCCCAGTGCTGCTGTTACTTCCGGATCCATGGTCAGTGTAGTGAATATGCAATGAGCATAATGAGCGAGAGCCGGAAGCAACAGCAGAGGCAGAGACAGCCGTGCCGGAGACAGGGAAGTAAAAAAATTATTTATTTTTATGTGATACATGTTTTCTCTAATATGTGTCACAGTGTCACGTAGATCACATGAGTGTGTGATCCATGTGACAGACACCCGTGTTGCCGGAGAAAAATGGACATGTAGCTGTGTCTGTGGCGCCTTGGACAAGCCAGGACGTCACAAGTACTGCAACAACACACCCCACACCCCGGTTAGGCACATCAGCCGCACACACAAAATCCTTGTTGCCTCCCTCCAGGGGCTGATGTCCACACCAGGTGGGGCGAGGCCAGGCGGTTGGCTCCACCCACCGAGGAGTTCACAGTCCTGGAGGCGGGAAAAGGGTTCAGTTCAGTTTGCAGTTCAGTTTTGGAGTGAAGTTGAGGAAGTAGTAGTGGAGGAGCTGACTGGCCGTGTCCGGGTACATGGCCCGGGCACAGAAACAGCAAGGTTGGCAGACGGTAGTGACCGTCTGCAGGCGAGGCCGATTGACGCACAACTGTAAGCACTGGTACCGGATCGGGGAGCAAAGAGAAGCCTGCACCATTCGGTAGGGCCTACGGACCCTTACAAGGCTTGGAGTCACCGTTAAACCGGTCAAATCCGTCAGCGATGGGAACCTCCGAGGTTTCCCAGCAGCAAAGACCCGACTGAAGGCAACCGCTCAACCGTGAAGGGAAATACAGCTACCGCCACAGCTAGAGTTCCCAGGGCCAGCGCCTGCGGGCAAAAGGGGCTCCTCCAGCAAATATACCGCTGGGGAGCAGGTTACCGGTGGGAAGCCATCGGGGCCGAGAACACAACACCGGTGCAGGGAGAGACAGTTACCGCCAACCTACCGGGAGTGACCGCCGCAGCCGTCTGTGGGACTCATGCATCCAGCCGTTTGTTTTACCAGAGACTCCGTTACATTACTGGCTGAGTAAGTACCACCTTGCCGTCTGGCACTGCGCTGCCCCCGCGACCCTGCACCCGGCCAAGCCCCGCAATCCACCTTACAGTCAACAACTCCGGGCCCCGGGGCTACCAAAATCCCCCTACCCACGGAGGGGAGAGAAACATCCCAGCTGCTCCCTGTCATCGCTCCCGGGATCCCCGTACAGAGCAGCGGTGGTGCCCCAACCTCACCACACACCATGGGTGGCGTCACGGACTACATCCCCAAACCAAATCATCCCTTTCACTCACGGGCGAGGAGCGCCGCTCGAGTCCCCGGATCCGGCCCATTGCTCGAGCCACCGAGCAGCAGCAGCAACGCCGGACCCGAGCGTGGTGAGCGCAGCGCCCTCCCCGCCCGTGACAACTTGGCGTCACGCACAGGATCTTACCGCTCTGCCATGTGGTAGAGGTGCACCTTGTGTCCCGCCGGAGGGTTCGGCCGAAAATTTTCAGAAACCGCCATCTTGGGCGCGAAAAGTCCTCGCTCGAGCGTCTTCTCAAGCAGTGGAGGTGCGAAAGCCGAAGTTCCGCCCCTGAAGAGGAGGTGCCGGGAAAGAAACCAAGGGGGCACGGATGGCATCTGGCCGCATGTAGACCGCGGCTATAAAAGCAGGTACGCCAGGACCCTGCGGCCATCTTTTGCTTCCTGGAAGAGGCCGCCACAGTGATGCACCGTCCGACCAGCAACACCGTAGCCCTCACGCCCGGCACCACGGCGTGGGTGGAGGTCCGGACCGCTCAGCTGCATAGCCGACTGCAGATCCGAGTGCAGCTCCTCTTGGAGGAGTGGGAGGCCGACATGGCGGATGTGGTGGCAGCCATACGGAGACGCGAGGTGGAGGAAGTTTTGGAAGAGCGGGTAAGCGACCCACGCCCCTGTATCCCGGAAGGGTCAGCCATCGTGTCTGAGGAGCCCGGTCTGCACCCGCTCGCCCTGCTGCCTCCCCCGCTGCCCGTGTTGGCTGCCGCTGCCCCGCCACTAGGCCTGCTACCACCGCAACCGATAGCGGTACCCTGCTAATCCGCCCAGGCGGACCGACCTGCAGCCGAGGCCCGTGGCCATCCGTCACCGCTCCCCTGGAAGATACCAAAAGCCGAACCCGTTAGCGGAGATGCCCCGGAGGCACACCCAGTGACCGTGCCTAGGCCCGAACCGACTCCGGCAGCTTGCCCCGTGTAGAAAGAGACGGAGGTCAAGCGGGAGAAGCTCCCTGTACCCATCCCCCACGCCTCGGCTGAGGCTGCGCTGGGTCGTTGCTGTGAGGCAGCCCCCCAGGCCATGACACCGTGGGACCTCCCACCCCGAACGCCAGTCATGGGCAGCGTAAAGGAGGTCTTGCGGGGCCCGACCCGTGCGCAGGGGCCCGCAATAGCCCCTTACTGGGACAGGGAGCCGACACCGCTGGGCCAAGAAATCGCGGAGAGGGATAAGAGGAAGGCGGAGCTGGTAGCCTGCACAATAAGGGAGAAGGAGAACCTCCGCAGGGCCACTTTACGGGTGCGGGGCCCGAGGTACGAGGGGCAAGTGAGGAGGTTCAACGTCCGTAGGGGATACGGCTTCATTTTCGAATCGGGCCTGGAGGCTGAAGTTTTTATAGCCCGGAGGGACGTAAATGACCACCTGCCGGAGGATCACCCAAGCCGCAACTTGCTTGCCGGCAACCTTATCACCTATACCCGGCACTGCGGGGAGAGGGGCTGGTTTGCCCTGGACGCTAGGCTGAGAGGAGGCCAGGAGCCTCAAGCACCAACCCAGCCCCCTCCCCCGCCAGGTGGAGTGGATCTAGAGTGATGGCAGCGGTCCTCCGCCGCAAGTGTCCCCATTGGGACCATCAGCACCGTTGTGATGTTTTTGAATGTTGTAGAATGTAACCGAATGATAAGAGAAAGTAATCAACCGAACTGTGACCAGATTAGAACCGTGATTGAACCGGCCGTTGCCGGCAACTAGTCCCCGTAGGGACCTTCTGCAACCGTTGCGTAAGGAACTACTTACGGACAAGCCCGAGAACTTGCAGGGCAACCACAAACTAGTGGCATGTAAATAAAAATGTTGGCTTGTTACCGTGACTGCCTCCGGAGAGGCTGATTTGGGAGGATGGGCCTGGAGGAAATGGATGGCCCAGGCCCGCCACTACCGTAACCAGTGGCAATCCTCCGGGGGTTCAGGGGTCCCCATGGACTCGGGTCCCCTGAAAGAGACCGTACCCGCTTGGGCAACTTGGTTCTGGACTGGGGCAAGGGGTGCTGCCCATTTTCTTAGGGGCAGCATCAGGGCCAGGTTGCTTGGGCGGGGGGTGAGCAGAAGCCGTTATCATTAATAAAAGTGTTCGTAACGTTTAAGAAAAGTGCCTCCCGTTATGGGAAGTTTTATAAAGTAATGCTTGAGTTTTTATGTGTTTTCTGCTTTTTCAGTTGTGAAAATAAAACCGGTGATGGACGAGCAGCCCGCGGACGGTCTGCGTTTAACCAAGGGGGAATGTGGCGCCCTGGACAAGCCAGGACGTCACAAGTACTGCAACAACACACCCCACACCCCGGTTAGGCACATCAGCCGCACACACAAAATCCTTGTTGCCTCCCTTCAGGGGCTGATGTCCACACCAGGTGGGGCGGGGCCAGGCGGTTGGCTCCACCCACCGAGGAGTTCACAGTCCTGGAGGCGGGAAAAGGGTTCAGTTCAGTTTGCAGTTCTGTTTTGGAGTGGAGTTGAGGAAGTAGTAGTGGAGGAGCTGACTGGCCGTGCCTGGGTACATGGCCCGGGCACATGGCCCGGGCACAGAAACAGCAAGGTTGGCAGACGGTAGTGACCGTCTGCAGGCGAGGCCGATTGACGCACAACCGTAAGGACCGGGGACGGGCGGTGGCCCGCCGGTACCGGACCGGGGAGCGAAGAGAAGTCAGCACCATTCGGCAGGGCCTACGGACACCGACCAGGCTTGGAGTCGCCGTTAAACCGGTCAAATCCGTCAGCGACGGGAACCTCCGGGGTTTCCCAGCAGCAAAGACCCGACTGAAGGCAACCGCTCAACTGTGAAGGGAAATACAGCTACCGCTCAGCTAGAGTTCCCAGGGCCAGCGCCTGTGGGCAAAAGGGGCTCCTCCGTCAAATATACCGCTGGGGAGCGGGTTACCGGTGGGAAGCCATCGGGGCCGAGAACACAACACCGGTGCAGGGAGAGACAGTTACCGCCAACCTACCGGGAGTGACCGCCGCAGCCGTCTGTGGGACTCATGCATCCAGCCGTTTGTTTTACCAGAGACTCCGTGTACGTTACTGGCTGAGTAAGTACCATCGTGCCGTCTGGCACTGCGCTGCCCCCACGACCCTGCACCCGGCCAAGCCCCGCAATCCACCTTACAGTCAACAACTCAGGGCCCCGGGACTACCAAAATCCCCCTACCCACGGAGGGGAGAGAAACATCCCAGCTGCTCCCTGTCATCGCTCCCGGGATCACCGTACAGAGCAGCGGTGGTGTCCCAACCTCACCACACACCGTGGGTGGCGTCATGGACTACATCCCCAAACCAAACCATCCCTTTCACTCACGGGCGAGGAGCGCCGCTCGAGTCCCCGGATCCGGCCTACCGCTCGAGCCACCGAGCAGCAGCAGCAGCGCCGGACCCGAGCATGGTGAGCGCAGCGCCCTCCCCGCCCGCGACATGTCAATCACACGGACATGCGTGTGCTCAAAAAGGACACATGGAACTTGTGAAAACACCGATGTGTGGCCAAGCCCATTGAACGTAATGGGTCAAAGTGAGTCTATGTCTCCAGTACGCCTAAAACGAACGTTACACATACCGGAAACACAGACGTGTGAAAGAGGCAAGCATATGGGTGTTTTATGAAGTAGAAAACTCCTTTAAAGTGACCCTCAAATCGAAATTCCCCGTCTGATTATATTTTGGACATGTATTGCAAATATATCTGGTAACCGGCTCATGATGTTGGTTTTACATTCTCACAAATTGCCACTGCTCAGACTTTGCTATTGAGACGGCTGTAAAGCGGGCTTCACGTCAGCAGTATTCTGCCACAATGCGGGATCCGGCACTAATGTGTTTCACTTCAATGCATTTCCTATGGACTCGTGGCAAGTTCCGGTCACATGTGGTTGCGGGCGTCATACACAACCGCATGTGACCGGAACTTGCCACAAGTCCATAGGAAATACATTAAATTGAAACGCATTTGTGCCTGATCCGGCATTGCAGCAGAATACCGCTGATGTGAAGCCCACTTTAGTCAGACCACGTCCACTCATTCAGTATTTGGTGAGTTTTTTACCTCAGTATTTGTAAGCCAAAATCAGGAGTGGATGAAAAATACAGCAGTGGTGCTCGTGTTTCTGTTATATTTTCGTCAGTTTGTTCCACTCCTGGTTTTGGCTACAAATCCTGAGGGGAAAAAAAAAATCACCAAATTTTCAATGTCTGTGACATACAACCTTATATTGCGATAAGATAGAATCAGCATCTGTGTTAGGCCTCCTTCATACGTTCGTGAAAATCACACACGTTTTTCACGGACGTGTCAAAGGTGCGTATTGCCCTCCGTGTGCCGTGTTTATGGCACATGTGTGTTCTCCGTGTGTTATCCGTGATAACACACAGAGAATGGGAACTTTCTGCTCACCTGTCCCTGGAGTTGCTGTCCGTGGTGCTGATCTTCGGTCTCAGGTCCTGGCGACTCCCCGCTGCTCCTGCTTCCGATCCGCAGTGAAGTGAATATGTAATGAGCATGAGCGGGGGTCAAAAGCAAGTGCCAGCAGCGGCAGAGACAGCAGGGCTGGAGAAGGTGAGGATAGAAATTATTTTTATTTCACAGGCACGTGTGTTATCTTTGGTGCGTGTCACACGGATCACATCCGTGCAGTCCGTGTGCGGTCCGTGTGACACCCGTGATGCCAGAGAAAAATGGACATGTCTACGTGTGGAGCACACGTATGCGCCACACGGACACACGGTCCATAGCAAAACACTCACGTGAGCGCAGAGCCGTGTGTCCGGCACGTGAGGAAATGGACCAAACGTACCGGAGACACGGATTTGTGAAGGGGGGCTTAGGGCGCATTCACAAGGCCTTATAACATGGATGATGATCAAATTGCAATGCTCAAACTGGCCGGCGGCTCTCCTGACTTGAGCGTGAGTGCTGCAGAGAAATACACGATGTCTCGCTCGGGTCAGGAGAGCCGCCGGCCAGTCTGGGCACTGCGATGTAATCGCTGTTATACAGCAGTGTGACTGTGCCTAGCGCATCAGAAGGAGGTATGAGGGGGTATCTGACATGTTTGCTCTTCGTGTTCATTGTATATATTGTGACCTATGACGGAGGGTCATTTTAGGCTTTATGACAGACCTTTTCATCACTATAATCTAATACCATGTGCAATGGAAATACAAATATTGTGCCACCCAGTTTAGGATAACAAATTCTTAGGAACTTTTCTAATAGGCAAAAAAAAATCCCCTATTATTTTGAAATAATGAAACCGTGTCTTCCACCCTGGGCACAGACTGTCTGTGCTGGCACGTGTACACTGGGGAGGGTCAGGAAGAGGCTGAGATTGCGGGGAGTGGCTGTGTATAAAGTAAGTTGCTTCCACTTTCCTGAGCAGACACTGCTGAGTAGTAGCCTCCATAATGAGGGCTGCTGCGCTGCTCATCACCGTGTACTTTGCAGGTGCTTACTCCCAGCAGGTCTGTGACCACCCTCCAAGGGCCTGGTGCAGCTCCTGGGAGATCGCTAAAGCGTGTAAGGTAAGACGCATGCGATTCACCGCTATGACATGCTATTCTCCCCAATCCACTGCTATTAATAGGTACTGCTGTGTCACAGGCACAGCCGACTGTTTACAGGGGTCCACCAAACCTTCAGGGGGCGTAGTTCAGACTCCTGTACCAATGTCTATAGTCAGTGCTGTTGGTTTTTTTTGTTTTTAAACTAGTGCTGATTGTGTTGTGCTGTTTAGAAGGCAAAACAAATGTATACTGATTGCTTTACGTTGTATCAAAGTGTCATATCTTCAGTATTGTCCCATGAAAAAAAAAAAGAGGGGGTGTACTCACTTTCATATACTGTATCTTGTGTGACTAAAAAAAAAAAGCATGAAGTGAGTGTCAGCCTAAACTGACCATAAACTAAGCACATAATGTTTGTATAGGGATATAGCACCTTAGTGATTCAATAGCCGCTTCCTCTAAGTTTAATGCATCACTTCAGGTTTTTGTCTTTTTTTTTTTCACTGCTGGAGTGATGCTTTGTAGCTAAATCCCCTGTTTTAGGGTGCAGTCAGGTGGTCATATGACTCGTCCGAGGATCGCATCACAATACCCAGACTGGCTGGCCGCTCTCCCGACCTGAGTGAGCTGTATAGAAATACACCATGTCACGCTTGACATGTTGTACGGCTGTATGACTGCACCCTTAACCCCTTCAGCCCCCGGGCACTTTCAGTTTTTGCGTTTTTGTTTTTTGCTCCCCTTCTTCCGAGAGGCGTAACTTTTTTATTTTTCCGTCAATCATGCCATATGAAGGCTTGTTTTTTTTTGCGGGACGAGTTGTACTTTTAAATGAAACCATAGGTTTTACCATATAGTATACTGGAAAACAGCAAAAAAAAGTGTGATTGTACAATAGTTTTTGGGATATTTTATTCACCGTGTTCACTATATGATAAAACTGAGGTATCTATGTGATGCCTCAGGTCAGTGCGAGTTTGTAGACACCAAACATGAATAGGTTTACTTGTATCTAAGGGGTTAAAAAAAATTCACAAGCTTGTCCAAAAAAAAAGTGGCGCACGTTTTGCACCATTTTCCAAAACCTGTAGCGTTCTCATTTTTCGGGATCTGAGGCTCAGTGATGGCTTATTTTTTGCGTCTCGACCTGACGTTTTTAACGGTATCATTTTTGCGCAGATGCTATGTTTTGATCGCCTGTTATTGCATTTTGCGCAAAACTTGCGGCGACCAAAAAACTTAATTTTGGCGTTTGAAATTTTTTTTTGCCGCTACGCAGTTTACTGATCAGATTCATTGATTTTATATTTTAATCGGGCATTTCTGAACGCGGCGATACCAAATGTGTATTTTTTTAATTTTTTTAACCCTTTAATTTTCAATGAGGTGAAAGGGGGGTGATTTGAACTTTTAGGGTTTTTTAATTTTTTTTTTTTCAGTTCTTTTCATTTTTTTTTTTTTTTTTTTTTTTTTACTAGTCCCCCTAGGGGGCTATAGTGCAGAGTGATCTGATTGCTGATCGTTATCTGCAGATCTCAGCTACAGAGCTGAGAACTACAGATTTGCTGCTTTACTTTCAATGCCGGCTGTATTCCGGCATTGAGAGGAAGTGAGTCATGTTAGCTACAGGCATCATCACATGACCCTGTGCTACCATGGCAACCACCGACAGTCATGTGACCATGTCATCTGTCTTCCGGTGGGGGCGGGCTAAGTGACTGTCATGGCGGCGCCCATATACATATCGCTGCCAGATTTTGGCAGGGAAATGAAAGGGGTTAATGGGCGCGGGTGGAAGTGATTCCACCTGCGGCTAGCAGGCACACATGTCAGCTGTTGATAACAGCTGATATGTGCGCGGATCGCTACCGGGGGCGGGGCTTACCAGAACACGATCCATGACATACCCAGTACCTCATAGGTCGTTAAAGGGAACTTGTCACCAGGATTTGCTACCTCATCTGAGAGCAGCATAATGTAGGGGCAGAGATCCTGATTCCAGCAGTCACTTATTTTGCTGCTTACTGTAGTCTTGATAAAATCACTAATTCCTCATTATTTGAATGTAGAGCAGGGTTATAATGAGATCATGCATCTGCTGGACTACCTGGCACAATGCCAAGTAGTCCTCTAAAGGTAATTTCCTGCTGATTAAACAGTGACTTTAAGCTACGCTATGCAGCCCAGTAAGTGATTCAACGCTGGAATCAGGGTCCCTTTTCCTTCGTCATGCTGCACTCAGATTAGGTGGCAAAAACCTAGTGACAGTCCCTTTTTTAAACTTTCCTTCCATTGTCTTTTTTGTTTCCAGCGCCGCTCTGGTTGGTTTCCAGTGACCTGCCGGCAGCTCCAATGTTTCATGGAGCGCTTCCGAGGTCGCAATCCAATACAAATATAAGATCCTCGTTCTGACTTTATTCTCTCATAGGGATGGATGTATTGAGCACTTGTGACGTATCTTCTGATTTCCGGCAAGTCAGAAGTTATGGGTGCAAGATGGCACCACCAGATCAATGCTGGGAAAAAAAACGGTGAAACCGCTGGAGGCTGATTATAAGACTGGGCAGAGGACTTGGGTTTAAAGCAACACTCTGGCAGTGGGGGGAAGGGGACACTGGTGTGGTGCTTTATCAAACATGACGATAGGGTGCTTCCAGCTTGCCATGCTGTGGTGTACTTGTACCGCCCCGCACTCGGCTTCAGCCGAGCCGCTCGGATCCGGGCTCGTCGGTTGGTGGCTCGAGCGCCTCCGGACCCGGGGTCACGTCGCTCTGAAAGGATGCTGGTGCTACATAGGGGGTTGGTAGGTATGTTTACGGCCGGGGCCGTGGTTTGGGTTAAGTTCGTGACGCCACCCACGGGTTGTGGTGAATATAGACACCACCGCTGCTGTTTACTAGGCCCCCGGGGACGGTGTTGCGCTGCCGGGCATTGATCCCTCCGTGGGTAGGGAGTTGATGGGCTCGGTTGTGAGGGTGCGGCCGGACTGGTGTGGTGTGGGGTGGTGTGCGGTCCGAGGGCACAGTTGTACTCACTCCGACAGATACACCGGAGTCTCTGGTAAACCAAAAAGATGGTGGTCGGTGCCCGCAACCAGTTGCATCTGGTTCCCCACCCGGTTTGGTGGTCCCCGCCTTTCTCCTGCACCTTGTGTTGTAGCTGTGGACTGCCTGCGCTTCAGCGACGGGAGTCCGCTCCCCGTGTGTCTGTCTGTCTCAGGAGAGCCCGTTTGCCCGCAGACGCTGGCCCGTAGGATCTCTCTGCCTGAGCGGTGGCTTTCTATCCCTCTCGTTGGGCTGTTGTCTTCAGTCAGGACTTGGTTGGGAAAGGACCTAAAGTCCAGACCTCAGTGAATTAACTTAGTCCGGTAGATTCGGAACCTCGTTTCAGGGTCTGAGTACCCCCCCCCCCCCCCCGTGCTCCGGTTCCCCGGTTCGGTACCGGCGGGCCACTACCCTGTCCCTGTCCCTTACGGTTCCACCAGGGAGTCTTCCGGGCTCCTGCAGGCGGTGACCACCGTCTGCCTCTTGGCCAAAGGGTATCCAGGCTACGACCCTGACCCCTGTCAGACGTCTACTCCTCTCCTTCCGCTCTCCTTCTCCTCCAAAACTACTCTCCCCTGTCTTTCCCGCCTCAGGCTATCTGAACTCCTCGGTGGACGTGGCCAACTGCCTGGCTCCGCCCCCTGGTGTGAACGTCAAGACCAGAGAGGGGTGACCAAAGTTTTTAGGTTGGCTGCTGTTACCTTTTTAGGGGGACGGGTGTTTTGTGCAAGGGCCTGTCTGTGACTACCTTGCTAGTCCAGGGCGTCACATACTCCTGCTTGATTGACAGCTTGGACCAGTGGCTTCATCACACCGCTGGCCAAAACTGTGCACTTACAGAGGAAAACATGTCCCTCTATCTTTAGTACTACTGCAACGATGCTGAAGTTAGTTTCTTCTTCGTCAGTATTAGTATTTTCAGTTTTTTTACATGTTTAACAACAAAAATAACACATCACAATAATAAAATACAATGCACTGATGTGCCCTAATATAAATACACTTAAAATCATCTGCAAAAATGATACAACTGGCAAAAAATGGGCACCGAAGTATGTTAGTGAAAGGGTTAACGGGGTGAAAGATCAGTGGCCCAAACACCACAATTGCATGTCTAGTGATGCCCCTAATCAAATTCAGATCACTGCAGCCTGGCCCAAAGGGGTTCTGGGCATCAAAACTGGCATCAAAGTGGGCACACAGCCAATTTTCATAGATTTGAATAAGCCATTTAATCCCTTCAAAACACCAGTTACTTATTAAATCTGTGAAAATTGGCTGTGTGATCACTTTGATGCCAGTTTTGATGCCCAGAACCCCAGGCTGCAGTCACTTGAATTTTATTAGGGGCATCACTAGACATGCAACTGTGGTGTTAGATCAGTGGCCCAAAGCAGTTTAACCCTTTCACTAACATACTTCGATGCCCATTTTTTTTTTTTTTTTTTTTTTTTTTTGCCAGTTTGTTTTATAATTTTCGCAGCTGATTTTTAAGTGTATTTTATATAAAGACACATCAGTGCATTGTATCTTATTGTGATGTGTTTATTTTTGTTTAAACCTCTAAAGAAACTGAAAAATACTAAATTGCCGAATTATAAACTGACGTATAAGAAACCAATTTCAGCATCGTACTACTGCACTCCTTTGCGAGGGGCCTGGCTAGCACTGATTAAAATGGCTGTGGTGGCTGTTAAAATTAATAAGCCTTACTTAAGAACTGAGTGGCTTTGTTTTCCTCCCCCTTATTCAAAGAGCCATAACTTTATTTCTCTGTCCACATAGCATTATGAGGGTTATGAGTCATTTCTCATGTGATGCTCTATAAAGCAGTGGAAAAATAAACCTGGCAATGGTATTCTTCAAGTCTGTAAGATCAGGACCTAATGATATGTCGTCAATGTTAAAGTAGTGGACAACCCCCTTCTTTAAATGGAACCTGTCACAAGCTTTTCCGCCTATGAACAAATGCCACCACCTTTGAACTTCATTGTGTGTATGTGTCGCGGCCTGATTTGCGATAACAGGTGAAGGACTCACCGGTGATCGCAAATCCCCTGAGTGACTGAAGTGAGCCGCGCGATAAAACGGTACCGTCACTCCAGTTACCTACGGCCTGCTGGAGTCCTCCCATGACCGCAAATCACCTGAGTGAGGGCACCGCTGATCGCGTGGCTCACTTCAGTCACTCGGGCGACTTGCTGTCACAGTTGAAGGACTCCAGCTATGGCCATCAGCGGTGTCATCACTCAGGTCACCCGTGGCCACAGCTCTAGTCCTCAGAGTTGGAGGATCCAGCGGTGGCCGCAGGTAACCTGAGTGGCTTCATCACTGACAGCGCGACTCACTTCAGTTGCTCCGTGGAGCTGACAGAGTGGTCGTGTTCTACGGCCGCTCCTGTCAGCGTCATGTAGCAGAGCTGGATGTGTCGTGGGACCTCGTGTGGATTACGTAGGACCTGGAGGGGTGTGGTTTTTTTTTTTTTCCTGTACCACTCACGACAGCGCCACAGAAAATTAGAGAATTCAGCTAGGTGGGACCACAGTCTCTAAACCGTTTCTACCAAAGGTGAGATCAGAGGAGGATGATAAATCGAGCGGGTAGTGCCTATAAAAGATAAAGGGTGAAGACCACGTTGCTGCCTTAGAAATGTGCTCGATGGAGATATTGGACTTCTCCGCCCAGGGGTTTGCCACCGCTCTTGTGGAATGAGCCTTCAGCCCTTCCGGGGTGAACTGCCTGAAGTCATGTAGGCTAAAATAATGGCCTCTTGAATCCACCTAGCTGTAGATTTAGATGCCTTTATAACCCTTTCCCTGGCCCTGAAAGGTGACAAAGACCTATCTAGTTTCTAAGGCTACATGCGCACGCTGCATCTTTGTGTTCACAAACTGCAGCCAAAACTGCACATTGTCAGAGAGAGCCTGGAAATGTCAAAAAAACACATGTAATTTTTGGTGCATTTTTGCTGCGTTTTTGGGACAAATGTTGACAAACGCAGGAAGAATGAACATGGTGCATTTTATTTGTCACAAACCTTTGACAAATAAAACGCTGACAAATAAACTGCAACGTGCGCATAGAAAATCTGACTTCTCATAGACTTTGCTGGGAAGTCAAATGTCAGAAAGTTCTGACAACAAAACTGCAGCCAAAAAAGCAGGAAAAAAAGCAGCGTGCGCATGTAGCCTAAGACTCTGTGGTTTTAAGGTGTATCCGGCATCTTCGGACATCTAGGATATGTAGTTTCTCCTCCTCCTGATTCCTGGCCTCCAAGGACAGTAAACCAACTGATGCGGGAGAGGTATCGCCCTCCTATCCAGTAGGTTTCCTGTCTTAGAAGGGAAGATCTACGCTCCGTGGTGCTGTCATGGGTGGTAGGGAAAAAAAAAATTATGTGTATGTAATATATATATATATTTTTTTTTTTTTTTGTGCTAGCCTCTTGGCTTGAGATTTTCTGTGCACCATCTAAAAGGACGTCCAAGTGCACATGGTGAGCTGGATTTAGGAGGATTCCTCCACCTGCTTGTGTGTATTAATATATATTATACAGTGTGTATATATAATTTTTATATTTTTTTTTTCAGTGTTTCTTTGATCCTTTTGGCAATAGCGTCTTTTTTTTTTCATTTGTGTCTAGTAAATTGTCAGGTCAGCTATCACTGATTCTTCATGGTCTGCGCTGTTGCATCCTCAAACCTGTTAACACAACCAACAATTACAGGGGTTTTCCTGGATCAAACAAGTTAGCCATAATATATTTTTCCTCACCCTTGGAAAACCCCAAAATCTATGGCATAGTATAATAGGTTATTAAGCAGTTAGAGGTTTCCCAATTACTGTAATTACTTCATTATGTCCTGGGGGAAAAACCCCACAAACTTTAAGTTTGTTTGCCTAATGTCTATTTATAGCAATGTGAACTGATGAGTGTTTTTTAATTTGCAGGTAGAACAACAGTGTATTGAGTATTTTTCTCACCAGAACCCTAAAAATAGTAATGAGCCGGCTGTACAGGTTGAATTGTACTATGAGAGCCTTTGTGGAGCTTGTCGCAATTTTATTGTCTTGCAACTCTTCCCAACCTGGCTAATGTTAAGGGAGATCATGAATGTTACGCTGGTACCGTATGGGAATGCACAGGTAAGGACCAATGACAGAATAAATCCTGTCTTGGACTACAAACTGCTCAATGTATTTTATTTTATATTTGTTAAATCAAACTTTAAAAGAAATCTGCCAATAGGATGAATGCTCCTAACCATCTACAGTGGAACCTTGGTTTACGAGAACAATACTTTCTGGGAGTGTGCTCATAAACAAAGTTACTTGTCTAGCAAATCAAGATTTCCCATAGGAAATCATTCAATGCAGACAATTTGTTCCACAACTTGTGCAATGTCCATCCTGGTCCCCTATTGTATGTATGTATGTATGTATGTATGTATGTATGTATGTATGTACTTGCCTCACCTCACCAGCCTCCTGGTTCTTGTAGTCCGCATGTACAGTATATGTATCAGGTAACTATTGCGACCGATGCCAGAGCTTACCCGGTCAACGCGTCAGCAGCAAATGTGAAAGGTGTCAGCCGCTTGCCTCTGATTGGTCAGCACACTGCCTTTGAGAAGCGGCTGACAGCGGAAGTTCCTCCATCATCACAATGGTTACCAGATACATACTGTACCTACGGACTACAAGAACTGTGTGTTACAGTTCCGGACGTGTGTGCGGTGAGTATTTGCTCATAAACTGAGTTATAAATTTACAGCAAGCTTTGCACGTATAGCGAAATACTCGCACACCAAGTTACTCGTAAACCGAGGTTCCACTGTATAGGGCATGCAGGTCATAGGAAGCTGAATAAAATGATGCCTTGATATCTGCAATCTGATTTCTTATTCCAGAGAAACCCACGTTTTTGATGTAAATGAGTTGTTAATGTCTATAGGCTTGAGATGAATCTGCCTCCAGAGCTTATTTTATGAGAGTTACCAGAAAAGGGTGACACATGTAATGACTGACAGTCTACATGACTCACACTGGTAATTCCCCTTAATTTAAAATAACCTCTAAATTCAGATTCTTGCAACGAGCTGTGTCTGGCCCATAGACTTTAAAAGCTCACTTGCATATAAAGAAAAAAACATAAGATATCAGATCACAGATGTCAGGGTAACATCAGCTTCCTTCGCCTGCATGCTCATATAATTTACCATGATCATGACTGGTAATTTTTCGCCAGTTTGAAGGCTTGTCCTCTTGTTTTTAATGCCTGTATCTGATGATTTTTCAGCTGGGTCCAGGAAAGATTAAAGCACAACTCCAGTGCTTATTTTACTGCTGGAGTGGTGCCACTAGTTCCCTGCACCTAGGATCATACTTACCAGCTGCCATATTCTGCTTTTCTCAGCGCCGCTCAAGTTGTGACCGGCCTGTGTGAGTCTTTCTGAACATGGCTCTCATAGACTTGCATTGAGAGCTTGTAATCAGTCACAAGAGAACAGGACAGCGTAGGTAAGGGCAGATGTAAGTACAATATATATAAATTTTATTTATTTTTGTAGGAGAGGAATGTCTCTGGAAAATGGGAGTTCACGTGTCAGCACGGACCAAGTGAATGCTATGTAAACACAATCGAGGTTTGTACATTATGAAAACTTCACAACGCATTGGCATGGGTCGAATTTGCATAACATCCTGTCTTGATGTACATATTTCATGGCGGGGGGGGGGGGGGTTACTCCTATAATGCATCAGAATGGAGCAAATGCTTCAAATTGTGGAAGCTTTTTACTGTGCATATAGTCTAGATCTAAAATAAATAAATAAACTGTCTAGTAAGCCCTCTTGCAGTTTTCCCTTCCTATTCCAAACCACCCAAGTGCCAACTGTCATTTTACACCTAGATATGATCAAACGACCATGACATGCATAAGTTTACTACAGCAGTAACTATTACAATTCCATCATGTAAGTGATGAGTGAGGACTACCATGCTCAGGTACTCTAAATGAGTAGTTGGATGTTCGGATGGGTGCGACTTGAGTTCTCTATTGATGTCTAGTATACCCTGGTACACAAGCCGCACTCATCTGCAAATCCAACTGCTCATTACAAGTACCCAGCTCCTGCTCGCTCATCACTAGATGTTATCAGTATCTGTCTACAGTGTTTGTGTTTTTTTTTTTTTTTGGTTTTTTTTATCCATTCCAAATATAAGTAAACTGGCATTGTTTTATGTGTTTATGCTGTAATGTTAATGATGTGTATATAATATTTTTCTTTTTTTTTTTTTTTTTTTTTTCTTTTCATATTTCTATATTTTATTGCCCCCTTGTATTTCTTCTTACTTTGCTCGTGTGTATTTTATTTTTAGGCCTGTGTTATATATCATCTGAAGGACCTACAAAACTACTTTCCCATCATTTTCTGCATTGAACAGTCCTATAATTTGACAAATGTTTTGGAACCAGTAAGTAATCATGTGTCTATCCCCTACTATTCTTTGTTAGCTTGTCAATAACACATATTATACCCCAATTCATTCTCATTTGACCTGCTATAGTCAAACACACTAATTGCTCTGTGTACATTGTATATTGACAGTGAGCTACCTAGTTGAGGCTGGGGTGTGTTCGACCTAGGGCTCACATGAGCTGTGGTCTAGGCAGTGATAATCTCCTGGTGATTAAATAAACCTTGTATGGAAACGGCACACATCTTAATAGGTGACGCCTGAGCCCCTACCTGCAGTCTTCAGATTACATAGTAGGTTTGTTTTTTGTTTTTTTTTTTCTTCTAACAGATTCCGTTCAAAGGGATAGTCTAAACCTAAGGGTGCCCTCACACGAGCGTATAACTCGCATGAGTATCGGAACGCATCACTCGGTGCGGCCGCACACTCTCCGGACAGGAGCATGTCAGCCGCATAGAAATAGGAGCAGCTGAGCTGCTCCTGTCAGCAGAGAAGCTAGCCGCGCCGGGTGATGCGATCCGATACTCATGCGAGTTATACGCACGTGTGAAGGCACCCTAATATTGAGGGATGTGTTTTTTTTTTTTTTTTTGGTTATACCCTTAATGACCATTTGATCTAATGGCTTTTCAAATATGCTAGAATTAAAAGGTTCCTACCATCCCCTAACTACTTTATTTTATTTGTTTACCTACTTCCGGTTTAACATTTTGAGTATCAGCAGTGCATGCTGGGACATCAGGGAGCAGAGCAGAGGCTGCGGTCGCTGCTGCCCACACCTTGAAACAAAGTGTCATCAGTGACATCTGTTTCAGGGGCTATGTTAGTCCCTGCTCTACTGATCATGCGTCGGTTTGTCAGTTCTGACATATACTTAGAAGGAGCTTTCTTTGCCCTGTGCAATATTTTTGACTATGACCGTGCACTCCCTTACTGGCTCTAATAAAAGTGACGAGCCAGCAATAGTGTATTGTAATGAGGACACACTGCGAGCAAAGACTAACCCCACCCCTGGAACAGACAGCATTTTTGTGTGCTTTGAGTCACTAACATTTGCTACATTTCTAGTTTTGATACTAGAAGAATACTTTGACTTTATTAGCAAATGGGTCGGTGTCAGGCAGCAATACAAGAATACCCCACCACTAATGAAGGCCAGTCTCCTCATATCAACTAGTTACCCTTGATCATAGACATGTGCTGTGTATTTTTGGAAAGGCCAGACTGTCTTTTGAGGAAGACTAGAGACACGCATACAATTTGTTCCCAGGCTCTATCTGATTGCATATACGCATGACTCATCAATGACGACTACAGTATTACACATGACAAAAATGAAGGAGCAGCTGACTACAGTAGCAGGGGAACAAAGCATAAATATCTAAATGCCCGTCAGACGTTTGAGAAGAGCAAAGTATAAATGTGAACCAGAACACCAATATTGTAAAAATATTAAAGTGTAACTTTTTTCCCATAAATCAATAATACACGAAAAATAAGCAACTTTGTAATCTAATCAGACAAATCTGCTTCTTTCTCTGCCAGAATTGATCAGTCATCAAAAGCCTCATTTCTGAGGTAAAATCTGAATTCAGTGAGGACTTTCCCATGATTGAGAGAGATGGCAGATGTTACTAAAGATATTCTGTGTAGAGGGAGGACGTAGAGGCAGCTCTGCCCCCTCCTTCTACATAGGAAATTGCAAGAATCTGTGACTATCCACCCGTACCTGTGAGCTGCACATATCTGCTGATCATCTCGGCAGACATGTCTGCCACAACCTAGGATGTACATGTACGTCATGGGTCATAACGGGGGGGGTAAATGCTGGGGGAGCAGCTGATAACATTTGCCATGAAAACCTTGTGTACTGCTAGCTCACATTACTGTCACTCCTCCTCTACTCACCTTCAGGCCATTTGCGCTGTGATCCTAAACGTCATTCTCCCATTTTATCCTTTTTGCAGAGCCATATATAATTTTTATTTTATTTTTTTGTGACTGCAAAGTCATATTGACACGGACAGCGTTAACAAAGATGGATGGCAGCGTTAATTCTGTTGACACTGCTCACTGTATCACACAAAAGGATTAGATGCACAGCTCATGTTGGCGTCACACATGTTGGGATTAAATACATGGCTGCCAGTGTGCATCTTCATTCAGAAGCTTACAATGCAGGGAAATCTGATTGAGGCTTTACACTGACTCTGCTCTGAGTATAGCCATGATGCTATGAGCTGAACACTAGGTGTGACAGCGGTAGTGAGAACATGTTGAGCCCCCTGATGTTCTAATACAGAGACCAGGCCACCAAGCTGTTCGCACTACTAGAAGTCACCACCACTGCACTCACCACTCGGAGTAGGGCTGCAGCAGTGAGTACAGCTTGGTAGCCTGGAATTAGCACCAGTAGTACAATGTCAGACTGCCAACCTGTGCTCACCACCACTGTCTGGACCTCCTGTTGCTGCTGTACAATGCATGATTGGTGACTGAGGGGAAATTGCAGTTCACAGCACAGCTTTCGGCTGAAATAAAATGGTCCGTGGCTTCCCCTTAAACTCCAATACTCCCACCCCACAGTTGTAAACTGGACACGGGGCATGCCCACATCCAGTGGCGTAACTACAGTCTGATGGGCCCCGGTGCAGAGTTTGAGCCTATGCCCCTTCCCATCCCCCCCCCCCCCCCCCCATTAGATGTATGGGCCATTGAAGCGTTTTAAATCCTAAAGACATAAAAGTTCCCCTCCATTGTATCGTAATGTCCCCCATCCTGGGCCACTTCCTGGTATGTCTGCTATCATGGCAGCATCCAGATCGATCGATCTATCTGTCTATCCCCATCATGCCTATATCCTGGTATATATGGCCCCATCGTGTGTGTGTGTGTGTGTGTGTGTGTGTGTGTGTGTGTGTGTACACCAAACTATTATACTATGTGTTCACTTTCATAATGAGGCATATGGAATTTTGTATAGATACAGACAGAATGTATACAAAAACTGCTACATATTGCACACTATCGCAGCAGTGCAGGTGCCCCTCTCTGGTGAAGACTGGAGCAGATAGGACACAGATCACACAGGAGGGGAGGGTGCCCTGTGCTGGAGACTGTGCACCGTAGGAGCACCAAATGACAGTGAACTGCTGCTCCCTGCAGTGCCCAATCTGCTGTCTGCCGGAAGGTGCCCTGTGCGACTGGTGGCCATGGTACTCCCCTACCCTGTGCTCCCCCGGCGTTCTCCTACGACACTGTCATGCCGCCAACTGACCAGTGTGTAAGCGGCACAGCGCATGACGTCTGTCATGCGCAGCTGACACACATCGATCTGGATCAGGGGCTGGGGCCAGAGGGGCCCGGTCACAGTGGTGACCTCTGCGGTCGTTACGTCCCTGTACAGTTCACAGTATAGGAAACGTGGGCACACTGGCCATAATCTCCTATGGCATGCGGGTTCCATATTTACTGTAAATGTCTGAGCATGATCCTTTACATGCAAATAAAAAATGGCTGCCGTAGCGGCTGCAGAAGAAATAACTTGTTAAAACGATTTTCATTTTTGTTTTTAAAATTGATACAGAAATAAAAAGCATGACATAATTTTTTTTTTTTTTTGTGTGTGTGAATCCCTAACTTAACCCTATGATTTCCTCTTACAGTGCCTTGCAGCGTTTGAGCCAGACCTCTCAGTCAAAACGGTAATGGACTGTGTGAATGGCGACCTAGGGAACAAAATTATGCATGACAATGCCATAAAAACCGATTCACTAAATCCACCACATGAATATGTGCCATGGGTGGTTATTAATGGGGTAAGTTTTATTCTTATTTTTATTATCAATACAACTTAGTAGCAGGCATGGTATAAATGTTGCCAAACCTTCTGGCCTACCCTCAGCTCAGTATTGACACTGCTAGGAATATGCTGCCTGGCGCTTTTACAAAGACTCTGTTAACCTGGTGGTCGATTTCAAATCCTGCTGTCCTAGCTGTAAAAGGGGTTTTCTCATAATAGGTAAAACTTGTGGAGTGATTGGATAATCAAATAAGTTAGCATTTTCACCTTAATTAAATATCCTCTCCTTTTCCTACGGATAAAGACCTTTTTGATTTTATGGTTTTACAACTTTTTGTCTAGGTTACAGACAAACTCTGCGGCCTCTCAGGTGGCAAGTTTCCTAGGCATAAAGGCCACACTTGCATGCTTTTTAATATACAGCTTGCAAACTCTGCTCTGATGGCAAAATCTGACTAGCCTCAGTACTACTACAATATGGTTAGAGGCAGCAGTGCCTCTGCAGCATCAGTGTGAGCCAGTGGCTCAGCTATGCCGCTGACCCAAACTGTCAATCTTCAAAAGCAAACCGCTCCCACACAGGCAGAAAGACAGTTATTAAACTCTTAACAATCTATCAGTAGGATCAAGCCTCCTAAATGGGCATGTAGGTCATGGGAAGCTGAATAAAATTGTCTTCATCCAGAAAACTCCCAACATTTCTCCTTTAATATGAAATTTTCAAAAAGGCTGTCATGAACACAGGCATGAAATTGCCCACAAGAGTTAAAACACCATATGATAAACTGTTAAAAATATATCTTTTATTAGGAAAATATTTAAAAACATGAGTATTACAATATTTTTCAAAATAAAGGGAACAAAGAAATGCTTAAAAAGACATGCTTCACTAACACCCCCCCCCCCCCTTCCCCACGAGGAAGTCTACCGCAAGACGAAACGCGCATCGGGCTGAAGACAGGTGAGCTCCACGGACCCTATCTCTAGGTATTTCTATATCCTGCTCTTATGCTTCTTTACTTTAATCTCCACTGCAGTATTTTTGAGTACTATGCACTTTACTTTGATATCTGCTATTGGAGCCTTCATTATGGTAATGCACTACACTTTATTTTTCTAGAATATTATTTATTTATGGATATGTAATTACACTATGGCTATTTATAATATTTAATTTGCCCATAGTGGTCCCACTGGTATTTACCACCTCTTGTCTTTGAGGAATAACCCTGTCTTTTTAAGGCTAAGTTCACATTTCCGCTAAAATCTATCAGTCACAATCCGCTGCTCTTGTAAACAGCGGAATCCGTTTAGCGGATTCCACTGCTCCCATAGACTTGTATGAGCAGCGGATTGTGACTGATGATGCTGCGTTGCACCCTCCGCCCGACTGATCAGTCGTGGAACGACTGACCGCCGGGCGGGGGGAACGCAGCATGTAACGTTTTTTGAGCAGCGAGATCCGTCGGATTTCGCTGCGCATGCTCTCTGGCTCCCTGCACACGTCACCAGCTTTGGTTGGTTACCCGATATTTACCCTGGTTACGGTGCAAGGAGCCAGCGCTAAGCGGTGTAGGCCCGTAACCAAGGTAAATATCGGGTAACCAAGGTAAACATCGGGTGCTTTGCTGTTACCCGATATTTAGGCTGGTTACGTGTGCAGGGAGGCCGACACTTCCCCGCTCGGCCCCGCCCCCTCCCGCACTCCGCACATGTATGTACACACACACACACCTGTCCCCAGCCATGCAGACAAGCACTGACACCCTCGTCTGGCCCCGCCCCCTGCTCGGCTCCGCCCCCTCCCGCACTTTGCATGTGCACACACACACATACATACATACATACATACATACATACATACATACATACATGCACATACACACACTCACTCACAGATACACTCACCTGTCCCCAGCCATGCAGACCGCAGCACTTCTACTGACATCCTCAGCGCCTGGCCCCGCCCCCCGCTCGGCTCCGCCCCCTCCCGCACTTTGCATGTGCACACACATACACACATACACACATACACACATACACACATACACACATACACACATACACACATACACACATACACACATACACACATACACACATACACACATACACACATACACACATACACACATACATACATACATACATACATACATACATGCACATACACACACTCACTCACTCACAGATACACTCACCTGTCCCCAGCCATGCAGACCGCAGCACTTCCACTGACATCCTCAGCGCCTGGCTCCGCCCCCTCCCGCACTATACATACATACATACATGCATGCACATACACACACTCACTCACAGATACACTCACCTGTCCCCAGCCATGCAGACCGCAGCACTTCCACTGACATCCTCAGCGCCTGGCCCCGCCCCCCGCTCGGCTCCGCCCCCTCCCGCACTTTGTATGTGCACACACATACATACATACATGCATGCATGCATGCATGCATGCATGCATGCATACATACATACATACATACATACATACATACATGCACATACACACACTCACTCACTCACAGATACACTCACCTGTCCCCAGCCATGCAGACCGCAGCACTTCCACTGACATCCTCAGCGCCTGGCCCCGCCCCCTCCCGCACTTTGCATGTATACATACATACATACATACATACATACATACATACATACATACATACATACATACATACATACATACATACATACATACATACATACACTCACTCACAGATACACTCACCTGTCCCCAGCCATGCAGACCGCAGCACTTCCACTGACATCCTCAGCGCCTGGCCCCGCCCCCCGCTCGGCTCTGCCCCAGAACTCCGCCCCCCGCACACAACGGAATCCGACAAAGAATTCTGTAGTTTGTCATCCGTTGTACAGCGTTGAACAGCGCATCAGTCACATGCGTCAAGCGACGCATGTGACTGATACAAATCAACGGAAATGTGAACTTAGCCTAAGCAGTTTTTGTTCCCATTATTTATTTTGAAAAGTATCTTAATCATATTTTTAAATAAAATTCATTTTATTAGGAAAATACTTATCATATGGTGTTTTGACTCTTGTAGGCAACTTCATGCCTGTTGTTCATGAGAGCCTTTTTCAAATTTTTGTGTGTGTGTGTGTTTTTTTTTTTTTTTTTTTTTTTTTTTTTTTATAAGGGTTTATGATTAATCATTTCTCTTAATATGTAAACAAGCTGTTAAAATGTATGGGTGTTTTGACATGTACCGACTGACAGTTTTCTCTCCTAAACTACATGTCTTATACTGCCAATGCACCCCTTCCTTTACAATATGCTCTGTAGCATCTTCCCAGGAAGATTTTTGTCCGACTCATGGCTCGTAACAGGTTATTTACATATTAATTTAAAAATGTGGATTTTTCTGGAGTATAACATCAGATTGCATATCTCCAGGTATCACTTTTCAGCTTCCCATGGCCTACATGCCCATATAAACTGGTTGGGGGGGTTGATCGTGCTGATTCCCTTGAAGTTGGTTGAATGGAAAAAGCAGCTGGACAGTAGCCATCACAATATGCGATATTAACCAAATATCTAAGAATTAAACCTTTTAAATACACTGATCCATAAAATGAGCATCCAGTGCCTGTCACTTCCTCTTCTTAGGCTATGCTGGCTGTAAAGAAATGGTGTGAGGCAATTTGCTGGACCCGTAGAGTGGCCACACCAGTGATCTGAGGGCTCCCATCTCTTGCAATGAAATATAATAATGAGACTAGGCACTCCAAGAGTAGATATACAGTAATTAGTTGATTTATTCTTTACAGCCAACAGTTCATAACTAGATCAAAAGACATTTCGGTGAAAACTTCAACCTTCGTCAGTAGGTTCCTACTGACGAAGGTTGGTGTTTTGACCGAAATGTCTTTTGATCTAGTTGTGAACTGTTGGCTGTAAAGAATAAATCAACTAATTACTGTATATCTACTCTTGGAGTCCCTAGTCTCATCTTGTTACGGAGTTGGACCCTACTGGTGCACCCATTCCCACAGAAGTGCCATGTCCTTAGTCTATTGCAATGAAATGTGTCTTGCTTACCATCGTCCTTGGCCTAATTAAGAGAAGCTGGGGATGCCGTCATGGGAGAGGTGGTTCGCAGGGCTCTGTTGGCCACAGATTACTGGTGTGGCCACTGTACAGAGTCCACCAGATCGCCTCACACCATCTCTGTTGGCTATGTATATTTAATCTAAAGATTTATATATAATTGAAATACCGATTTACAATAGAATCGATCAACAATCTAACATGACTGAAGATGGTTGTAGGATAGTCAATAAGCATTCAACTTTTTCCTATGGAGCACCAAATGCTGGCTCAATGTAAGGTAATCAAGAGGTTTTCTAAATCTAGACAAATGAGATTAGCTGGTCTTAAAATGAACCATCTTGATAAATTTGATTCACGCTGGATTATAAATTTGGTGCACCTTTTACCCCAAGCTTAATTACTCCTAAAACCTGGACAGCACTTTATAGGAATGAAGGTATCAACAGAACATCATGGTCCAGACAGCACATATAAAGATTAATGAATACAATTTTAAAGGGATTGTCCAAAATAATGAAAATGCAACAAACGTGAAAGTCTAATACAATTGCCCGGCTAGCTCAGAGTTCAGGGCCTCAACCCCCAATGCCTCTGTTTGCATTGGCTGCAGACGTCACGACCTGGGTAGCCCATGTGGTTACTGAAGTCATTGACTGGCTGCAGAAGTGTACGGCCCTAGAACGATAACCAACAATATCCTGCAGATATTACATAGTGTAAACAGGCTGTGATGTGAGCAGCCAATGTAAATAAAAGCATCCTGAGCCTAAAGGGGTATTCCCATCTCAGTCTATCCCAATATGTAGTAGGAACAATGGCAAATGCCTACAATTGGAAATACAGCATAGTTCTCTTGATTCACTAATTAGAGGTAGTTTTTTATTGATCAAGAAAACTATACTACATTCCTTTTGTCTCTTACCTCATGTGCAGGCATTGCAGTAGCTTGGGTATCCATGGTTCTGACCACTCATAGTAAGTTAGTTGCTTGTGGTTGTAACCATGGATGGCTGCAATGCCCTGCACATGAGGTAAGTGACATAGCGAATCAAGAAAACGTTAGTGCATTTCTAATTGGAGATCGTCATCACAAATTTTCCTTTCTTTGTCGCTCTATTGGGAGACCCAGACAATTGGGTGTATAGGCTATGCCTCCGGAGGCCGCACAAAGTATTACACTCAAAAGTGTAAAGCCCCTCCCCTTCTGCCTATACACCCCCCGTGCTCCCACGGGCTCCTCAGTTTTTTGCTTTGTGCGAAGGAGGTCAGACGCACAGCACAGCTCCACAGATTAGTCAGCAGCAGCTGCTGACTGTGTCGGTTGGAAGAAAAGTGGGCCCATATAGGGCCCCCAGCATGCTCCCTTCTCACCCCACTCTTGTCGGCGGTGTTGTTAAGGTTGAGGTATCCATTGCGGGTACGGAGGCTGGAGCCCACATGCTGCTTTCCTTCCCCATCCCCCTCAGGGCTCTGGGTGAAGTGGGATCCTATCGGTCTCCAGGCACTGAGACCGTGCTTCATCCACAACTCCTGTGGAGCCTGCTGGATAGGAGCCGGGTACCGTTCAGGGACATGGCCCTGCTACGTGAAGGTACTCTGTATCCCTGTGGGGACCGCGCACGGCAACACCTCAGCTTTGCTGGGTGTGCTAGTGCACCGGGGGACCGGGTTAAACTGTGCCATTACACACTCAGCGTCGCTGAGTGTGTTTATATGTAGAGGCTACCGCGCTAACCGCCGCTGCCATGGGAAACTGCGGCGCGGCTGGGACTTGTAGTTCGCCGGGGACTTCGGCGTTGGCCGCGCTTTTACGGCGGCCACGCTTATACTCGAGTCCCCGGCTTGGCTTGCGGCCTAGTTTTACTTTCTCCCGCCCTCAGCCCTGACAGGCAGGGGAAGGGCGGGACGCTGCATGGAAGAGCAGCACTGAGGGCTGGAGTATGATTTCCATACTCCACCCCCCTCACGGTGCACAGTGTGAGCACCTCGGCTACGCCCACGGCTCCCTCCTCTCGTCAGGACGCCGCAGCCATTTCCTGTCAGCTCCTACGACGCTGCAGAGAGGGACAAACCCTGAGAGACCCAGACACTGTCTCTGGTGGCCTCATAACCGCTTTAGGCGGCTGGTAAGCAGCACCTGTGGTGCTAGCCTCATGGTGCTGTAGTGTACTGATACATTATCTGTTTTTACTATATATTTTACACTGTATGAGCACAGTTCATTCTGGCTATATACCCTAGTGTGTTACTCAGGGAAAACAATAGCATGGCGCCCACAAAAGGCAGGGGTGCCAAAAAACACAGGCTTATTATGCTGCCTGCGTCGCTTGTACGACCCAGCTGCCGGCAGGTTCCATTGACCCTCATTGTGTGCAATGTTCGGCCCCTGTGTCACTTCTTCAGCCAGGGCCTCTGCTAAGAGGGGCCCAGGGGGAGCCACCTGTTGACACTGTCCTAGTGACGGGGACGGAGTTTGCAAAACTCTCAGACTATGGCTAAGATACTAGAAGCCTTGCAGTCCAGGCCGGTATCTCAGCAAAGGGACTCTGTTGAATCATTGTTCCCTGACCCCCTCAGTTGGACCAACAATGTCCTCCCGGGGTATCTCATGCATCCCAGGCTGAGGGTTCTGACTTAGACCCCAGCCCCAGACCGACTAAGCGGGCTCGCTTAGAATTTCCCTCGACATCATATTGTTCAGGGTCTCAGCGGGGGGAATCTCTGGTTGATAATGCGGAGACAGCTGATCAGGATTCTGATCCTGAGGGCCCTCTCAATCTTAATACTCCAGACGGGGACGCCATACTGAACGTTCTTATTGCGTCCATCGATCAAATGCTGGATATTTCTCCCTCAGCTCCTCCGGCGGAGGAGTCAGCTTCTCTTACACCGAGTATGTTTCTAGACCACTCTGATTTCAGAGAGGCAGTCCAGAATCATCATGCTTGTCCAGATATGCGTTTTTTGTAAAGCGCCTTAAGGATACACGTTATCCTTTTCCCCCTGACGTGGTTAAAGGTTGGACTCCGTGTCCCAAAGTGGATCCTCCAATCTCCAGACTGGCGGCTAGATCCATACTTGCAGTGGACGAGGGGGCCTCGCTCAAGGATGCCACTGACAGGCAGATGGAGCTCTGGTTGAAATCCATCTATGAAGCTATCGGAGCTTCTTTTGCCCCAGCATTCGCAGCTGTATGGGCGCTACAAGCTATCTCAGCAGGTCAAGCACAAATTGAAGCCGCCACATGCACGGCCGCGCCACAAGTGGCATCCATTACCACCCAGACCTCGGCAATTGCGTCTTACGCTATTATTGCTGTCCTGGACTCTGCGAGCCGTACGGCGGTCGCGGCCGCCAATTCGGTGGTACTCCGCAGGGCCTTGTGGCTACGGGAATAGGAGGCAGATTCTGCTTCCAAAAAAGCGCTTAACCAGTTTGCCAATTTCTGGCGACAGGCTGTTTGGCGAGCGTCTGGATGAAATCATCAAACAATCCAAGGGAAAGGATACATCCTTACCCCAGTCCAAACAGGACATACCCCAACGGAGGAGAGGGCAGTCGAGGTTTTGGCCCTTTCAGGGCGCGGGCAGGTCCCAATTCTCCTCGTCCAAAAGGTCTCAGAAAGTACAAAGGAACTCTGATGCATGGCGGTCTAAGTCACGTCCTTAAAAGGCCACCGGAGGCGCCGCTAACAAAGCGGCTTCCTCATGACTTTCGACCTCCTCTAGTAGCATCCTCGGTCGGTGGCAGGCTTTCCCGCTTTTGCGACACCTGGCTGCCACAAATAAAAGACCGCTGGGTGAGAGACATTCTGTCTCACGGTTACAAGATAGAGTTCACCTCTCGTCCCCCGACTCGATTCTTCAGGTCATCCCCGCCTCACTAGCGAGCCGAGGCTCTTCGGCAGGCGCTGCGCACTCTGAAGGCAGAAGGAGTGGTGATCCCGGTTCCTCTTCAGCAACTGAGCCACGGTTTTTACTCCAACTTGTTTGTGGTCCCAAAGGAGGACGGCTCTTTCCGCCCGGTCCTGGACCTGAAACTGCTCAACAAACATGTAAAAACCAGACGGTTCAGGATGGAATCCCCCCGCTCCGTCATCGCCTCAATGTCCCAAGGAGATTTCCTTGCGTCGATCGATATCAAAGATGCTTATCTCCACGTACCGATTGCTCCAGAGCACCAGCGCTTCTTGCGCTTCGCCATAGGAAATGAACACCTGCAATTCGTGGCACGGCCGTTCGGCCTGGCAACAGCTCCACGGGTTTTTACCAAGGTTATGGCTACTGTAGTAGCGGTCCTCCACTCTCAGGGTCACTCGGTGATCCCGTACTTGGATACTGATCAAGGCACCCTCTCAAGAGGCATGCCAACGCAGCTTCGACGCTTCCCTGGAGACTCTCCAGGGTGTCGGGTGGATCATCAATTTTACAAAGTCAAATCTGACACCGGCCCAATCGCTGACATATCTTGGCATGGAGTTTCATACCCTCTCAGCGATAGTGAAGCTTCCGCTGATCAAGCAGTAGTCACTACAGAAAGGGGTACAATCTCTCCTTCAAGGCCAGTCACACCCCTTGAGGCGCCTCATGCACTTCCTGGGGAAGATGGTGGCAGCAATGGAGGCAGTCCCTTTCGCGCAGTTTCACCTGCGTCCCCTTCAATGGGACATCCTACGCAAATGGGACAGGAAGCCGACGTCCCTCGACAGGACCGTCTCCCTCTCTCAGGCGACCAAAGCTTCCCTTCGGTGGTGGCTTCTTCCCACTTCATTATCGAAGGGGATATCCTTCCTACCCCCATCCTGGGAAGTAGTCACGACAGACGCGAGTCTGTCAGGGTGGGGAGCGGTTTTTCTCCACCACAGGGCTCAGGGTACGTGGACCCAGCAAGAGTCCTCGCTTCAGATCAACGTTCTGGACATACGGGCAGTGTATCTTGCCCAGAAAGCGTTCCAGCAGTGGCTGGAGGGCAAGCAGATCCGAATTCAGTCGGACAATTCCACAGCGGTGGCATACTTCAACCACCAAGGCGACACACGCAGCCGGCAAGCCTTCCAGGAAGTCCGGCGGATTTTGATGTGGGTGGAAGCCACGGCATCCACCATATCCGCAGTTCACATCCCAGGCGTGGAAAACTGGGAAGCAGATTATTTCAGTTGCCAGGGCATGGACGCAGGGGAATGGTCCCTTCACCCGGACGTGTTTCAGGAGATCTGTTGCTGCTGGGGGGTGCCGGACGTCGACCTCATGGCGTCCCGGCACAACAACAAGGTACCAATGTTCATGGCACGGTCTCAAGATCCCAGAGCTCTGGCGGCAGACGCCTTAGTTCAGGATTGGTCGCAGTTTCAGCTCCCTTATGCGTTTCCTCCGCTGGCACTGTTGCCCAGAGTGTTACGCAAGATCAGGACCGACTGCCGCCGCGCCATCCTCGTCGCTCCAGACTGGCCAAGGTGGTCGTGGTACCCGGATCTGGGGCATCTCACGGTCGGCCGACCGTGGACACTACCAGACCAAACAGACTTGCTATCTCGAGGGCCGTTTTTTTCCATCTGAATTCTGCGGCCCTCAACCTGACTGTGTGGCCATTGAGTCCTGGACCCTAGCGTCTTCAGGGTTATCTCAAGACGTCTTTGCCACTATGAGACAGGCTAGGAAACCAACGTCCGCCAAGATCTACCACAGGACGTGGAAAATTTTCCTGTCGTGGTGCTCTGCTCAGGGTTTTTTCTCCCTGGCCTTTTGCCTTGCCCACTTTTCTGTCCTTCTTTCAATCTGGACTGGAAAAGGGTTTGTCGCTCGGCTCCCTTAAGGGACAAGTCTCAGCGCTCTCTGTGTTTTTCCAGAAGCGCCTAGCCAGACTTCCACAGGTACGCACGTTCCTGCAGGGGGTTTGTCATATCGTCCCTCCTTACAAGCGGCCGTTAGAACCCTGGGATCTAAACAGGGTTCTGATGGTTCTTCAGAAACCACCATTCGAGCCAATGAGAGATATTTCCCTCTCACAACTTTCGCAGAAAGTGGTTTTTCCTAGTAGCAGTCACTTCTCTTCGGAGAGTGACTGAGCTAGCAGCATTGTCGTGCAAAGCCCCTTTCCTGGTGTTTCACCAGGACAAGGTGGTTCTACGTCCGGTTCCGGATTTTCTCCCTAAGGTGGTATCCTCCTTTCATCTCAATCAGGATATCTCCTTGCCTTCTTTTTATCCTCATCCAGTTCACCAATGTGAAAAGGATTTGCACTTGTTAGATTTGGTGAGAGCACTCAGACTCTACATTTCTCGTACGGCGCCCCTGCGCCGCTCGGATGCACTCTTTGTCCTTGTCGCTGGCCAGCGTAAAGGGTCACAGGCTTCCAAATCAACCCTGGCTCGGTGGATCAAGGAGCCAATTATCGAAGCTTACCGTTCGGCTGGGCTTCCGGTTCCATCAGGGCTGAGGGCCCATTCTACCAGAGCCGTGGGCGCGTCCTGGGCTTTGAGGCACCAGGCTGCGGCTCAGCAGGTGTGTCAGGCGGCTACCTGGTCGAGCCTGCACACTTTCACGAAACACTATCAGGTGCATATCTATGCTTCGGCGGATGCCAGCCTAGGTAGACGAGTCCTTCAGGCGGCGGTTGCCCACCTGTAGGAAAGGGCCGTTTTACGGCTCTCTTACGAGGTATTATTTTACCCACCCAGGGACTGCTTTTGGACGTCCCAATTGTCTGGGTCTCCCAATAGAGCGACAAAGAAGGGAATTTTGTTTACTTACCGTAAATTCCTTTTCTTCTAGCTCTAATTGGGAGACCCAGCACCCGCCCCTGTTTTTTTGTGTACACATGTTGTTCATGTTGAATGGTTTCAGTTCTCCGATATTCCTTCGGATTGAAGTTACTTTAAACCAGTTTATAATTATTTTTCCTCCTTCTTGCTTTTGCACCAAAACTGAGGAGCCCGTGGGAGCACGGGGGGTGTATAGGCAGAAGGGGAGGGGCTTAACACTTTTGAGTGTAATACTTTGTGCGGCCTCCGGAGGCATAGCCTATACACCCAATTGTCTGGGTCTCCCAATTAGAGCTAGAAGAAAAGGAATTTACGGTAAGTAAACAAAATTCCCTTCTTTTTATCATTATTAAAAGAAATGTGCACACACAACATGGTCAGTTTATGAAATGTAGGCAATTGCCTTAGTGATTTTAGTTTTAATAATTTCTTAGAAAGAAGGGCCACACTAGTATTGTCAAAACGATAGTATTAACACAGTTGAAACCCTCACCTTTCTAAAAGATTGTGGATCTGTTAATCGCTAGGGGTCTGACTACTAGGCCCTCCACCTATCCAAGAATGGGGCTCCAGAGAACAGGGCTCAGACACTGGAAAGTCCTGTCTAAGGCCTGTTTCACACGTCAGGGAAAAAGACTGACGTTCTTGACTGACGTTCTTGACTGACGTTCTTGACTGACGTTCTTGACTGACGTTCTTGACTGACGTTCTTGACTGACGTTCTTGACTGACGTTCTTGACTGACGTTCTTGACTGACGTTCTTGACTGACGTTCTTGACTGACGTTCTTGACTGACGTGTAAAACGTGCACATGTCCCTCCATGTTCCGTGATTCACGGCACACGTGGGTTGTCCATGTGCATTCCGTGATTGCAAATGGACATTACTCACCTGCCTTCGCTCCTGCTGTCCATGGTGCTGAACTCCTCGGCTCTGCAGCGTCCACCCACTGCGCTCTGTAGCTACTTCCGGGTCTGCTGTTTCTGCTTTCATGAATATTCATGAGCCGGGCAGGAGCTGCAGAGCGGAGTCTACACAGCAAATCGCTGGAAAGGTGAGTTGAAAATGTATGTTTGATATGTCAGTTTTTCTGGTACATGTTTCACGGATCACACCATAGTGTGGTCCGTGGGTCATCAGTGATGCCAGGAAAAAACTGACTTGTCTCCGTGCAGAATCACGGACACGGAGACACGTTCACTTTTTTTTTTTCTTTTTTTTTCACTGATGTGTGAGCAGACCCATTGTGTATGTGTCTGCGTAGGTCAGTGATTCTGGTACGTATAAAAAAAAAGCACATGCGTACTAGAATCACTGACGTGTGAAGGGGGCCTTAAATGGCACAGAGGTGCACATGCTTGACCTCCACTCATTGTATATAGAACTGCTGAAGACGTTGCCAGTAGACCCATAGACAATGAATGACGAGGGTGTTGAGCATGCACACTTCCACTCCATTCAGGGCTGGGCTCTGCAGTGCCAGTTCTCAGGATGACTATTGCTCCCAGTGCTTGTACCCACGAAGTTGATAACTTTCAATGATCATGGAACATAATAGGAAGTTCACTGTCAAATATCCAAACCTTCCAGGTCCTGTGGCAATGGTGTGGTTTTTTTTTTTATTTTTGTTTTTTTTTTTTTTATACATAATATATGTGGTGTGTTCTGAGACAAATTTTAACTCTAAAAATAGTGGAAATAAAAGCAGTATCGTGCAAACTACTCACATTTCGGATTGTTACTTTTTTATTCTTTGAAGGGAACCAGTGACCAGGGTTTTTTTGTTTGCTGAACAGTTCTGAGAACAGTATTATATAGTGGCAGAGACCCTGATTCCAATCATGTATTAATTACTGGGCTGCATGCTGTCATTTTGTAGCAGATAAAAGTAATTTCATAAAACATAGCAGTTCTGACTGCTGAGCTCTGTATAACCCACCCACTGATTGGCAGAGTTTTCCCATGTACATAGAAAGCTGCTAGTTGGTGATGGGAGGCAGGTTGTATAAAACTCACGAATATGGAGGACTATATGGCAGGAGGTTTACTAGTGCTGTAGTGATAATCCCCTGCTCATAAAACACTGTTTTTTTTTGTTATATTTTTATCAAAATTACGCCAAGCTTTATGCTGCTGTGGAAAACCCTGGTGACAGATTCCCTTTAAACTTTGCTATTCTAACCATACTTAAAGTAAGGATGACATGCTCAGTCCTCTAAAGCAGGCTTTACACGCTACAACAAATCTAACGATGTGTCGGCGGGGTCATGTCGTAAGTGACGCACATCCGGCATCGTTAGTGGTGTTGTAGCGTGTGACAGCTACGTGCGATTATGATTGAACGTAAAACCGTTCATCGCATACACGACGTTAATTTACTTTTAAAATTGCACTTCGGGTTGTTCAATGTTCCCGAGATACCACCTATCACGGTGTGACACCCCGGGAACGATTAACAGATCTAACCTGCGTCCCGCGGCTCCTGCCTGCAATGGGGAGGGAAGGAGGTGGGCGGGATGTTTACGTCCCGCTCATATCCGCTTCTGTTGGCCGCCTGCCGTGTGACAACGCTGAACGTCCCTCCCACTCCAGGAAGTGGATGTTCGCCGCCCACATTGAGGTCGTATGGAAGGGTAAGTACGTGTGACGGCAAATAATCGTTTGTGTGACACGGTCAACAAATTGAACGTGTCGCACATACGATGGGGGCGGGTACGATCGCATACGATATCGTATGCTAAATTGTAAGGTGTAAAGCAGCCTTTAGGCTGCACATCAACATGTGCTGGGGACGTGATTTTTGGCACATACGAATAGAAGTATTACAGGTTCTCCTCCTGCATGTTAGTGCCGCCTTTCCCAGACTGCACACACCTAATGGTTGTTAATAAGAGCATTTCATTAGGTGTATTTGACAATGGGAGGAGACTGAACTGGTCTGATCAGACTCCTCAATCTGCAACCATTTTCTGCCCAGGAGTTCTGTGCAGTATGAAGACTACACTAACCAGCACCAGAGAACCTTATACTTCTAGGTTAGTAGGTACCATCCAATCTTGTCCCCAACACCACTGATAACATAAAGGTAATCCCCTTAACATAAGCATGCTGCAAAAGGATAATACAGGTGTACGGCTGGTTTTCATGTCAATATATACAAGTGCATCTCAATAAATTAGAATGTCATCAAAAAGTTAATTTATTTCAGTAATTCAATAAAAAAGGAAACACACATATATATAGTCATTACACAGAGTAATTTATTTCAAGCATTTATTTCTGTTAATGTTGATGATTATTATGGCTTACAGCCAATGAAAACCCAAAAGTAATTATCTCAAAGTTAGAATATTATAAAAGACCAACTAAAAAATATTAAACTCAGATATGCTGGCGCCTACTGAAAAGTCTGTACAGTAAATGGACTCAATCCTTGATCGGGGCGGCTCCTTTTTCATGAATTACTGCATCTATGCGGCGTGGCATGGAGGTGATCAGCCTGTGGCACTGCTGAGGTGTTATGGAAGCCCAGGTTGCTTTGATAGAAGCATTCAGCTCATCTGCATTGTTGGCTCTGGTATCTATAATCTTCCTCTTGACAATACTCCATAGATTCTCTATGGGGTTTAGATCAGGCGAGTTTGATGGCCAATCAAGCACAGTGATATTGTAGTTAGTAAACTAGGTATTGGTACTTTTGACAGTGTGGACAAGTGCCAAGTCCTGCTGGAAAGTTAAATTTCCATCTCCGACAAGCTTGTCGGCAGAAGGAATAATGAAGTGCTCTAAAATTTCCTGGTAGACAGCTGCGCTGACTTTGGTCTTGATAAAACACAGTGGACCTACACCAGCAGATGACATGGCTCCCCAAACAATCACTGATTGTGGAAACTTCACACTAGACCTCAAGCAGCTTGGATTGTGGCCTCTCCACTCTTCCACCAGACTCTGAGACCTCTATTTCCAAATGAAATGCAAAATTCACTTTCATCTGAAAACACCTTGGACTAATGAGCAACAGTCCAGTTTTTTGTTTTTTTTTTTTTTTTTTTTTTTCCTCCTTTGCCCAGGTAAGATGCTTCTGGTGTTGTCTATTGGTCATGAGTCGCTTGACACATGGAATGCGACACTTGTAGCCCATGTCCTGGATACGTCTGTGTGCGTTGGCTCTTGAAGCACTGACTCCAGCAGCAGTCCACTCCTTGTGACTTTTCCCCAAATTTTTGAATGGCCTTTTCTTAACAATCCTATCAAGGCTGCGGTTATCCCTGTTGCTTGTGCACCTTTTTCTACCACACTTTTTCCTTCCACTAAACTGTCCATTAATATGCTTGGATACAGCACTTTGTGAATAGCCAGCCTTCGACCTTTTGTGAATTGCCCTCCTTGTGGAGTGTCAATGACTGCCTTCTGGACATGTCAAATCAGCAGTCTTCTCTCATGATTGTGTAGCTTACTGAACCAGACTAAGGGACCATTTTAAATGCTTAGGAAGCCTTTGCAGGTGTTTTGTGGTAATCTATATTTTTTTATTACTTTTGGGTTTTCATTGGCTGCAAGCCATAATCAACATTACCAAAAATAAACACTTGAAATAGATATAATGACTCTATATAATATATAAATTTCCCTTTTTTTTTTTTTTTTTTTTTTTTCAATGAATTACTGAAATTAACTTTTTGATATTCTAAGTTGAGTTACACCCGCTAATCTTTAAAAGGGGTTTCATCTGAGCCTTGCCTGTGCTGTAATTCTTGCATACCCCTTTTCACATGTAAAGCACCATGGAATAAATGGTGCTATAATGATAGGAGTCTGGGATCAGCATCCTGCAGGACTCCAGCTGTTGGAAAACTACAACATCCAGCTTGCCACGACTGACTTAGGGTATGTGCGCACGTTGCTTTTTACCTGCTTTTTACCTGCTTTTTACCTGCTTTTTACCTGCTTTTTACCTGCTTTTTACCTGCTTTTTACCTGCTTTTTACCTGCTTTTTACCTGCTTTTTACCTGCTTTTTACCTGCTTTTTACCTGCTTTTTACCTGCTTTTTACCTGCTTTTTACCTGCTTTTTACCTGCTTTTTACCTGCTTTTTACCTGCTTTTTACCTGCTTTTTACCTGCTTTTTACCTGCTTTTTACCTGCTTTTTACCTGCTTTTTACCTGCTTTTTACCTGCTTTTTACCTGCTTTTTTGCTGCTTTTTCTTCTGCGCTGTTTAATGCCAAAATGGATGTGTTCTTCTATTCAAGCAAAGTCTATGGGAAGTTGGGTTTCTTGTTCACACTATGTTGTTCAAAATGCTGCCTTTTTGTGGCAGAACTTTGGTCAAAAACTCAGCTTTGCAGTGCAAAACCCAAATGGCAAAAACAATTGACATGTTGCTTCTTTGAAAAGCTGAGTTTTTGACCAAAGTTCTGCCACAAAAAGGCAGCATTTTGAACAACATAGTGTGAACAAGAAACCCAAATTCCCATAGACTTTGCTTGAATAGAAGAACACATCCATTTTGGCATTAAACAGCGCAGAAGTAAAAGCAGCAAAAAAGCAGGTAAAAAGCAGGTAAAAAGCAACGTGCGCACATACCCTAAAACTGTAGTTTTGTCATGATAGGCTGAAGTTGTAGTCTCAAAATACAAGGGCTGCTGACCCCCTGGCCTAGCCCATATAGCATCTCTCAAAATTGCCACATGGCTGGATATTCATTTTGAAAGGCTTCTCTTCTTTCTCCGCTTTTTTTTTTTTTTTTTAAATTTGTGTATGTTTCAAACCTTCGCCTCCTACAAGCCTTAGTCACGTTATAGAGCAATGGTTAGCATTACAAGAAGTGGTCATATAAAATATTGAGACAATTATATTAGATTTAACTTGACATGTTCCGTTTTTTTTGTTTTTTTTTTTTTGTTTGTTTTAGAAACACAATGATTCTCTACAGGATACAGCCATGGGTGCACTATTCAACCTTGTCTGTGACATGTACACTGTAAGTATTGTCAGACCTCCCATACCAATGCTATAGTACAGATCATGTACCACCCTTCTACAGAGCATGGCATAAATTAGTTCATATCACTGTAATGGGAACCAAAGAGTGGATACATGGTGCCCAGTCCACGAGCAGAATGTTTCATGCTCTTGCTGTATGTCTCACTCCAAAACACAGCAGAAATTCAAAGAAAAATCTACTTTTAATAGCCTGCGAGGCCCAATCTACACTGGGGACTACTGGTAGTTGGACAGACCGGTTCCCAGTGGATTCTTCCCGCCTGCTGCCAATGACTGACCAGTCTGTACCCATACACGCATGCTAGGAGAACCCGGTCACTCCAGAGCAGTGGGTGGAGAGAAGCGGCCAGGGAACTGCCTGTTAGACTAGTCTCTGGCTTGGTGTGTGTGTGTGTGTGTGTGTGTGTGTGTGTGTGTGTGTGTGTGTGTGTGTAAAACATGGAGAATGAGAGGGTTGTGGACAACCCCTTTAATCATTCAGATTTGGCTACCAATCGATGACTGCAACATTTAAAGTACACCGTTGCCAATGCATGAATTCCCATCATCCTCCCCTACCACTGCAGCAGAGCTGGTGGTAACAAATAGCTGCCATCTTCATCCCCTTGTGGAGAGAGAATGCTTCATCATTTGGCACTTATCTCTAACTGCTTAATTGGGAACCTGTTGTATATTGAGAGGACGCTGAGCAGAATGGTAAACTGAATCTTTTCCAAAATGAGTCCAGTGGGCAGTCCTACTAGTGATTCACAACCATCTCTGCATACAATCGTACAGGGAAGACTGTCAATCATTGAATAGGACATCCCACTGGACTCATGTATACAAACACCTGGGATATGAATGAGTAAAATTTTAAGTGATTTTTGCTCCTGGCTTTTAGTTCACTTAACATGATTGCTGCTTATGAAATGTAATGGATGCCTGTGTTTTTTGTTTTGGAAACCAGGGGATGAAACCACAAGCTTGTCAGAAGGCAGTAGTTACTCCATTAAAGAAGGATTCTGTTTGTTTCCACTGAATGAGTTGGCAAAGTACTACAAGAATTCTCTGACGTGTTAAATGCATTCTTAAGTGACAGTATATAGATAATAATAAAAATGTGTTTGGTTTTTTTTTTTACACACTTGCTTGTCATTTATGTAAATTTGGTATGGGAGCCTTCTGAGAACGGTATGAAATTTTATTTTCAGGCTGGGGTTATATGGCGACACCTGTTGCGTGCCCAATGTTTGATAGGTGATGCTGCCACCTTGCATTGTGGCACTGTTAGTACTGCGAACTACTACAAGCAAGAAGTCCCACCGCACTGGAGTTTTCATTTTAGACTTGTTGCACTACGCCACTCCTTTTGTATTGTGCTGCAATGAAGCAGTGACACCTAGTGAACTTTAAGCATGCGATGGGTGTTATGGCTAAAGGCGCTGTGTAGCCCCAACCTAAGGCCTAGGACACATGGCGAGGAAAAACGGAGCGAGTGGCATGCGATAAAAATCGCACTCCACTCGGACCAATATTACTCTATATGGGGCAGCACCCGTGAGTGATTTATTTTCTCAGCCCTAATCAGACAGAGAAAACAATGGCAGCATGTTGTGGGTGTAATGTGATCCTTGTTTCTCTTGTACCCATTCAAGTCGGTGTAATGCGAGTTTAGTGCAAAACTTGCATCAGCCAGCGACAGGAGAGACTGAGATAAATCCCTCCCTCTCCTCCTCAGCTCCGACCCTCCCCTCTGCATCACTGGCCCACCCCTCCGCAACTGTGGTCTTAATCGGACCTCAGTCGCAATGACACTCGACTGCCGCTGTGCTGCCAGCGTGAGCCGAGTGTCCTGCAAGGATTGCAGTAATCACTGTGTGGCATCGGCCTAATGGTGACACTGGCAAATAGTAATGGTTCCAAATACATCTATAGCTTAGATTAGGTCCAGCAGGCTGGTAAACATGGTAGCCAACTGACAGAATATGCTGCAGAGCAAAAATAATGGCCTTTTAGCTAAAACCAGACTTGGAGGGCCTTGATTATCCTCCCAGAATCCTTCCTTTCGCTGACTGCAGGTCTTCTAAGACACAAGTCCCCTATTTCTTGGTGGTTGCTGACATCGATGTCCAGTGTCGGAGGAAAGGGCTGAGCAATGGTACAGAATCTGGGAATGGGGATAACTGCACAAATTGCCTATGACATGAATTCCCACACTGCAGATTTTGTTGCAACTGAAAGTATATTTCTGCTTAGCTGAGTGAGGATGTATCTGCTTAATGGGTCAGTTGCAGATCTTTCCACAACACAATCTGCAGCAAATATGCAACGTGTGAACATACCCGAAGGAGATCAGTGCATGGAGCAGGATTTGACTTTAATTTGGTTAGATTTGTATGGATTACATCCTATTGCAAACATGACATTTACAATAAAAATCCCACACAGATGATTCACTATAACAGAAGTCACTTTTACAAATTGGAATATCTTTGCACTGTGTAGATAAACTCTGGAAAATGTCATCTATGTCCTGTACTACACTACAGATTTGCTAGAAGCATAATCATGAAAGACAGTGTTCATTTTGCAGTACGCTCATCATATGGTAAAATGGCATCAAGAAATCCAGATGGATAATCAAATCCAAGAAAGAAAGGCAGTCAGGCTGTCTGTATGTAGTTAACCCTTATGGTTTGCTGGACCCTAAGTGAATGTTTTTTGCCATATTCCCACAAGTATGGCAGGTAGTTAACCTCCCGTTCTCACTAGCTTCCTAGCTCAGGCACCACTCATGAGATGTGACATCAACTACACGTGCCATTTCAAGGTTTTGGGGTCATGTGGCTTGTATTTTGGTGTGAATAGCTTAAAGGGAACCTGTCGCCATTTTTTATTTTGCCCTATAAGCTGCAGTCACCACCAGTGATATTTATTTTTATTTTTTTTAATCATACTCTCCTAAACCGGTTGCTGCGGTGGATGTGGCTCAGATGGATGTCTTCATCCTCCAGTGCCGCCTATGTCGTCCTTCTGAAGCCACGGTGTATGACACATCCGAAGTCATACACACTCACCGGCATTCAGGTCCTGAGTAGGCGCACTTTTATCTGCCCTGAGCTGGACAGATTAAAGTTATTGTAGTGCGCATGCGCGGGACCGTCGAGTGTGTATGATGTAGATGACTCATGCACACAGGCTTCAGAAGGAGGACTAAGATGGCCGAAAGAGGAGGTGCCAGCACCGGAAGACTGACATTCATCTGAGCCACACCCACCGCAGTGGTAAGGATGGTTGACATCGGGGAGATAACATCCAACACCGCAGAGACACAATCACGTGTTTCTCAACGCAGTGACACTAGAACAAGGCCCCTTGGGAAAATATGCAAAACAAGAATGCCGCAGAGACACCATCACATGTTTCTCAACGCTGGCAGGAAACTAACCAGGTCTTTCACTGGGAAGGCACAACCACAGGAAGGGCAGTCTCCAGTCAAGGAAACCGCCTATACCAAAAAATGGTATGGTATGTTCTAGTCTCACTGCGTTGAGAAACACATGATGGTGTCAACCATCCTTACCTATGTAGTCTTCTACTAGGCATTGCTCCCACTAGCCAGTTTCCTACTCCACACTGATGAGGGGCAAATACCCCGAAACAGCTGTCTGTGGATGGATACCATGTTTTGGTATAGGCGGTTTCCTTGACTGGAGACTGCCCTTCCTGTGCTTGTTTCTTCCTGGTGAAATACCTGGCTAGTTTCCTGCCAGCATTGAGAAACGTGATTGTGTCTCCGCGGCATTCTTGTTTCACATCCACCGCAGTGAAAAGTTTAGGTAAGTATTATTACCAGCTGTCTGGGCTCTTATATACAGCATTCTAACATGCTGTGTATGTATGTATGTATGTATGTATGTATGTATGTATGTATGTATGTGTGTGTGTATAAAAAAAAAAAAAAACAAACTAGTGACAGGTTCTCTTTTAAGATTAATGTGAAGTCACCCATGCAATCACAGGAGGCGCTTATAAACTCCATGCAGATGTTGAAATCAGTCTGATTCACATTCTGGACCATCCAAAATACTAAAGCTTTTTGCCTCTGTTCACACTTACATGAGCTCTATAATGTTGCACTTCAGTGGCTTATTCCACATGCTGCCAAAACATAACATTTTGCAGTGTATCCAGTAGAAAAAAAATGAATACTTGCCTGATCCATTGTCCATCGAACAAAAAAACAGCAAAACTGGTCATGTGGGTTGTATTTATCACTACAAATGTCATGGTTTCTGTAAAAGCGGAAATGACTGTATTGTGAACATTTATTGATTTGCGGGGTTCATATATTTGCAGTATAAATAACACATTTCATTTTAGAATAAATAGGATGAAAACATGGCAGGCCTTGGGGTCTGGGTAACCTACTGAGATTTCCCATAAAACAAATTAGAGCGGCATGCAAAAGTTTGGGCATCCCTGATCAAAATTCACTATCGTGAACAGTTAAGCAAGTTAAAGATGAAATTATCTCTAAAAGGCATGAAGTTAAAGATGACACATTTCCTCATTATATTTTAAAAAAAAAAAGTTTTATATTTGAAAAGTTACAAAAAGGAAAAAAGGCCAAAGCAAAGATTTGGGCACCGTTGGAGATTTGTGTGCTCGGATAACTTTGACCAAGGTGTCAGACCTTAATTAGCCTGTTATGGTTATGAGTTGTTCACGATCATTGTTCGGAAAGGCCAGGTAACGCAAATTTCACAGCTTTATGCAACCCAGACGCCTCTAACCTTGTGCCAGAAACCAGCAGCCGTGGGTTCTTCTAAGGCTAGTTTCACACTTGCGTTGAACGGCATCCATTGCATTGCGTTGTGTGACGGATGTAACGGATCGTACAAAACAACGGAATCTGCTTTTCTTTCTTTACAGTTTTACCGGCGGCAGACTATTGTGAACGATCAGCTGATCACCCGGCTGCCGAGTGATCAGCTGATCGCACACAGCAGCCGGCCGCCAGGTGATCAGCTGATTGCTCACAGCAGCCGGCCGCCAGGTGATCAGCTGATTGCTCACAGCAGCCGGCCGCCAGGTGATCAGCTGATCGCTCACAGCAGCCGGCCGCCAGGTGATCAGCTGATCGTTCGGCCGCTGAGAATGTGTGCGGGGGGCGGAGTGCGGTGTGGGTGGAGCCGAGCGGGGCCATGGCGCTGAGGATGTTCATGTCGGGGACTGCATGGCTGGGGATAGGTGTGTGTACATGCGGAGTGGAGTGCAGGAGGGGGCGGAGCCGAGCGGGGAAGTGTCGGGCTCCCTGCACACGTAGCCAGGGTAAATATCGGGTAACTAAGCAAAGCACTTTGCTTGGTTACCCGATATTTAGCTTGGGTACCAGCGTACACCGCTTAATGCTGGCTCCTTGCACACGTAGCCAGGGTAAATATCGGGTAACTAAGCAAAGCGCTTTGCTTAGTAACCCGATGTGTACCCTGGTTATGTGTGCAGGGAGCCAGAGAGAGCATGCTCAGCGAAATCCTAAGGAGTCCGCTGCTCAAAAAGCGTTACATGCTGCGTTCCTTCCGCCCAGCGGAAGCAGCGCAGCGTCGGCCAGCGGAAACTACGCAGGTCCATCAGTCGCAATCCATCGTCCATACAAGTCTATGGGAAGCAGCGGAATTCGTTAACGGATTCCGCTGTTTTCCAAAACTGCGGATTGCGACTGAAGGAAAAAAACGCAAGTGTGAAAGTAGCCTAAGCAGCTGCCTAGCACTCTGAAAATGGTGGAAGACCAAAAAGCAAGAGAAGGCTAAAAGAAGATAGCAAAGTGTTTTCAAGTTGCTCTTCTCCTGAGTTCCAAATGTAATTAAGAAATGGCAGTTGACAGGAACAGAGGAAGTCAAAATAAGGTCTGAAATACCAAGCAAAATATCCGTGAGCGCTGATGGTAGGATTGCTAGAGAGGCAAAGCAGAACCCTCACTTAACTCCAAAAGAGCTTCAGGAAGATTTAGCAGACTCTGGAGTTGTGGTACATTGTTTTGCTCTTCAGTGACACCTACACAAATATGTCCTCCCCTCCATGTAAGGCCTCTTTCACACGTCCCTGAAAAACACGCACTTTTTTTTGATGTGTCAGAGTTGCGTTTTGCACTCTGTGTACCGTGTGTATGGCACACGTGTGTTCTCCGTGATAACACACGGAGAATGGGAACTTTCTACTCACCTGTCCGTGGTGCTGGTCTTCGGTCATACCGACTCCCTGCTGCTGCTGCTTCCGGCCGCAGTGAAGTGAATATGCAATGAGAATAATGAGCGGCGGTCGGCAGCAAGTGACAGCAGCGGCAGAGACAGCAGGGCAGGAGAAGGTGAGTAAAGGTTTTTTTTTCTCAGACACATGTCGCACACGGAACACATCCATGTGGTCCGTTAGCATTACGTGTGACACGTTTGCGTTCCGTGTGACACCCGTGATGCTAGAGAAAACCGGATATGTTGGCGTGAGAAACAGACGGACTCACGTAAATACGGAACGGACACACTTTATGTGCGCAAATACTTACGTGTCCAAAATCATAGGAATCCATAGGTCTACGTGTGTACTTGTCTTCGGTATGTGAGAACGCTGCCAAATGTACTGGAGGCACATACGTGTGAAAGAGGCCTAAGAGTAATCAGAAGAAAACCTCTCCTGCGTTCTCACCATAAAATTCCGCGTCAGAAGTATGCAAAGGGACATCTAAACAACCCTGATGCATTTTGGAAACCACTTCTGGTGACCGATGAGGTTAAAATAAAACTGATTGGCCACAATGATCAAAGGTATGTGTGTAGGTAAAAGGGCACAGAAATTCAAGAAAAGAACATCTCGCCAACCAATAAGCATGGGGATGGATCAATCGTGGTTTGGGTGGTGCTGCAGCCAATGATATGGGGAAACCTTTCACACATAGACGAAAGAATGGATTCAATGAAATTTCATGAAATTCTTGCTGTAAATATAACCCCATCTGTAAAAAAGCTAAAGTTGAAAAGAGGATGGCTTCTACAAATGGATAATGGTCCTAAACACGCTTCAAAATTCACAACAGACTAAAAGTGCAAGCTGAAGATTTTACAATGGCCCTCACAGTCCTCTGATCTGAAAATTATTGAAAATGATTGTTACAGGTTGTCGTCAACATACAATGCAAAATGTCTCCCGAGTAGGAAGCTCAAGCTCCGCCATCAGTGATTGGCAGCAGTGGTGATGACTGTCTGTCAGGGAGCCGGCGCTGGTCCCCACAGGGTGACTACCTGCTTTGTTTCTTATTTAGGGTCAATTTTCCCGGAAGTGGGAGAAACTCTTTAGGCTAATTTCACACTTGCACTTTTTTCCTTCAGTCGCAATCCACCGTTTTGGAAAACAGCGGAATCCGTTAACGGATTCCGCTGCTTCCCAATGACTTGTATGGACGACGCATTTGCGACTGATGGTCCTGCGTTGCATCCGCCAGGTGGAAAGAACGCAGCATGTAGCGTTTTTCTGCGCTTCCCTGAGCGTCAAAGAAACGCAATGTGCTGGATTCCGTCGGCGTCCGTCATTTTTATAATAGAAGCCTATGGTGGCGTTATCTGTCATTTGATGGATTCCTGTGACGGATCCGTCTTTATACAACTGCGCATACTCAGTTGAGTAATTGTTGAAAAAAAAAGCTACAACAGATTCCGTTGTTTTGCAGTATCAGTCACATCAGTTGTGCCACTATATGCAACGCATTCGATACATCCGTCACACAACGCAATGCGACGGATGCCGCACAACGCAAGTGTGAAACTAGCCTTACTGGCAAGTGGAAATAAATGTAATGACCAGGTGTTTACAGAAGAGGCTCATTATGTGTACCCAGCTCAGGCATTTATAACACTGAAGGTTTTCTTCACATTGTGGCTTTGTTCGTGTCTAATGGATCCAGGAATACAATGCTATGAGATTTCTAGGTCAAGCTCCTAGTAAAAAAAAGAAAATAAACTGCACCATGCTCCCTGGCAGCCACACACAGCATTTCCCCTGCTGCCCATAGGCACCATGGAAGTGTTTAGAAAGCACACCACATAGAAGCCATTGTGGGTCATGCCTACTAGTGTCCAGCACGGCGAGAACGGTCTTCACATCTCCTGCACACCGCCATCTATACTACACAGTGAATAACCCAACCATAGCTGTATCCACACCCAGATGGGAACCTAGAAACCGAACGCAAAAGAATTCATTCTGTGACATTCCTGACATCATTCCCTCACTAAAGATGGCGGAGACAGTTCACGTCCGGTGCTTTAGGTTAACTTCCGCCCGTATGGGTGACGCGCGAGTCATGTGTTCGGCAGATGTGTGACACCGGGGGAGTTCAGCCTGATTGTATACAGCACCAATGTATATGTGATGCCCCATTACCTTCCCGAATGTAACGCTTACTGTACGGGGACCGTGTGGTGCGGTAATGCTTACTGTACGGGGACCGTGTGGTGCGGTAATGCTTACTGTACGGGGACCGTGTGGTGCGGTAATGCTTACTGTACGGGGACCGTGTGGTGCGGTAATGCTTACTGTACGGGGACCGTGTGGTGCGGTAATGCTTACTGTACGGGGACCGTGTGGTGCGGTAATGCTTACTGTACGGGGACCGTGTGGTGCGGTAATGCTTACTGTACGGGGACCGTGTGGTGCGGTAATGCTTACTGTACGGGGACCGTGTGGTGCGGTAATGCTTACTGTACGGGGACCGTGTGGTGCGGTAATGCTTACTGTACGGAGGTTCGAAATGTGTGTGTATATATAGGAGGAAGTGTGTTGGTTCGTGCTGTGTGTGGGGGCTCATACTGTATATAGGGGGCTGTGTGTGGGGGCTCATACTGTATATAGGGGGCTGTGTGTGGGGGCTCATACTGTATATAGGGGGCTGTGTGTGGGGGCTCATACTGTATATGGGGGGCTGTGTGTGGGGGCTCATACTGTATATAGGGGGCTGTGTGGGGGGCTCATACTGTATATAGGGGGCTGTGTGTGGGGGGCTCATACTGTATATAGGGGGCTGTGTGGGGGGCTCATACTGTATATAGGGGGCTGTGTGTGGGGGCTCATACTGTATATAGGGGGCTGTGTGTGGGGGCTCATACTGTATATGGGGGGCTGTGTGTGGGGGCTCATACTGTATATAGGGGGCTGTGTGTGGGGGCTCATACTGTATATAGGGGGCTGTGTGGGGGGCTCATACTGTATATAGGGGGCTGTGTGGGGGGCTCATACTGTATATAGGGGGCTGTGTGTGTGGGGGCTCATGCTGTATATAGGGGGCTGTGTGTGTGGGGGCTCATGCTGTATATGGGGGGCTGTGTGGGGGGCTCATGCTGTATATGGGGGCTGTGTGTGTGTGTGGCTCATGCTGTATATGGGGGGCTGTGTGTGGGGGCTCATGCTGTATATAGGGGGCTGTGTGTGTGGGGGCTCATGCTGTATATGGGGGCTGTGTGTGTGTGTGGCTCATGCTGTATATGGGGGGCTGTGTGTGGGGGCTCATGCTGTATATGGGGGGCTGTGTGTGGGGGCTCATGCTTTATATGGGGAGCTGTGTGTGGGGGCTCATACTATATGTAGGGGGCTGTGTGTGTGGACTCATACTGTATATGGGGAGCTGTGTGTGGGGGCTCATACTGTAGGGGGCTGTGTTGGGGGCTCATACTGTAGGGGGCTGTGTGGTGGGGCTCATACTGTATATAGGTGGCTGTGTGGGGGGCTCATACTGTATATAGGGGGCTGTGTGTGGGGGCTCATACTGTATATAGGGGGCTGTGTGTGGGGGGGCTCATACTGTATATAGGGGGCTGTGTGTGTGGGGCTCATGCTGTATATGGGGGCTGTGTGTGTGTGGGGCTCATGCTGTATATGGGGGTGTGTGTGTGTGGCTCATGCTGTATATGGGGGGCTGTGTGTGGGGGCTCATACTGTATATAGGGGGCTGTGTGGGGGGCTCATACTGTATATAGGTGGCTGTGTGTGGGGGCTCATGCTGTATATGGGGGGCTGTGTGGGGGGCTCATACTGTATGTAGGGGGCTGTGTGTGGGGCTCATACTGTATATAGGGGGCTGTGTGTGGGGGCTCATACTGTATATAGGGGGCTGTGTGTTGGGGGGGGCTCATACTGTTTATAGGGGGCTGTGTGGGGGGGGGCTCATACTCTATAAAGGGGAGTTTCTGCATACTTAGTTCTCATACTTGATCAGAGTTAATTTCTTACTATATACAGTATGAGCCCTCACATAGCCTCTTTATACACAATATTAGCCTCTGTATGTACAGTTAGCCCCTACATAGCCCTCCAATATACAGTATGAGCGCTCACATAGCCACTATATACAGTATGAGCGCTCACATAGCCACTATATACAGTATGAGCTCCCTATATATAGTATGAGTCCCCACATAGCCCTCCAATATACAGTATGAGCCTTCACTTCGCCGCTATGTACAGTATCAGCCCCTACATAGCCCTCCAATATACAGTATGAGCACTCACATAGCCACTATATACAGTATGAGCTCCCTATATATAGTATGAGCCCCCACATAGCCCTCCAATATACAGTATCACCCCCATATAGCCTCCCTGTATGCAATATGAGCCCCCACATAACCCCCTGTATACAGTTTAGCCCCCACATAGCCCCATTATATACAGTATGAGCCCCCACATAGCCCCACTATATACAGTATGAGCCCCCATATATCCCCACTATATACAGTATGAGCCCCCACATAGAAACACTATATACAGTATGAGCCCCCACATAGCTCCACTATATACAGTATGAGCCTAAACATAGCCCTCCAGTATACAGTATGAACCCCTTTATACAGTATCAGCCCCACATATCCCTGATATATAATATGAGCCCCCACATAGCCCCTCTATATACAGTATGAGCCCTCACATAGCCCTCAAATATACAATATCAGCACCACATAGCTAGCCCTGATATATAATATGAGCCCCCACATAGCCCCTCATTATACAGTATGAGCCCTCACATAGCCCTCAAATATACAATATCAGCACCACGTAGCTAGCCCTGATATATAATATGAGCCCCCACATAGCCCCTCATTATACAGTATGAGCCCTCACATAGCCCTCCAATATACAATATCAGCACCACATAGCTAGCCCTGATATATAATGAGCCCCCACATAGCCCCTCATTATACAGTATGAGCCCTCACATAGCCCTCCAATATACAATATCAGCACCACATAGCTAGCCCTGATATATAATGAGCCCCCACATAGCCCTCCAATATACAGTATGAGCGTTCACATAGCCACTATATACAGTATGAGCCCCCACATATCCCCTCTATATACAGTATGAGCCCTCACATAGCCGCTATATACAGTATGAGCTCCCTATATACAGTATGAGCCCCCCCATAGCCAACTGTACTGACCTACAGAATCATGGTTTGCAGTCAATCGTGTTAAAACAAAATCCCTAACCGATAACTGAACTGGTTTTTGATTTATTTTTTTTTCGATCTCACTATTCACATAAATGTTTCCCCCATATTGTGCAGTACATTGTATATTAAAGAAAATGTTTTCATTCAAAATTACAACTCTTGCCACAAAAAGACAAGCCTTCACACTGCGATGTTGTTGCAAAAATAAAAAGTCATGCCATTTGGTAAAAGGGGAGAAAGAAACAAAAGCTTAAAAGCCAGAACTGACTGTTGTGTTAATGGTCATCCTCCCTTTATTATATGCTGAAAAGTGGCCAAGCTTGGAGTAAAGATGCCTATGCCGCATGTGTACCTAGTGAATGCCCTTCTTTCCCTGGTTACGGTGGTGTATGGCATGCGACCCCTGCAGACTGTGAGTGTTGTAGTGTACTTTACACTTTGCGCCTTCCATCTCCTATGTTTACTTGCAGTATGTTCCCTCAGGGGGCAAACACATCTAATCAGATGGAGAAATCGCTGCGATTTACAGTAGCAGCACTCTGTATGAGCTTTAAGCTATGTTCACACTAGAAAAATGATTTTTCTTAAGAAATTTCTTAAGAAATTTCTTAAGAGTGCACCTGTGTTAAAAAACGCACCAAAAACGCACCTGCGTTTTTGCCGCGTTTTCGGTGCGTTTTTGGTGCGTTTTCGGTGCGTTTTTGGTGCGTTTTTACCGCTGGTTGCTCCCTGCGTTATTGTGCCAATTATATATGGCAAAAAACGCAGTTAGCTGCAGAAAAGAAGTGACATGCTCATTCTTTTTCTTAAGAAAATCTACTGAAAGAATTTTCTTAAGAAAAAAACGCAGTGTGCGCACAGCTAATTTTTTTTGCCATAGGTTTTGCTGGGGAATGTCTGCAGAAAGGTTACAAGAATTTCTCAAGAAATTTCTGCAGCAAAAACGGACCAAAAACGGACCAAAAACGCAGGTGAAAAACGCAGTGTGTGAACATAGCCTTAAAGTGAACCTCTGACCTGCTGAAATATATGGAGTTAAATATCTTGTCCCCAAAAATCCCTGCTCTCCCCTGATTCTGCCTCCCTATTCCATTTTGCGCTGGAGAAATTTCCATTTGTTGCTTTTGGAGGGCAGCATGTGAAATCTCTGCTTGCTATTCCACCGGTCTTTTTTTCAGTCTTGACTGGGGGGCATGCAGCTTTGTGATTACTCCTGAAGAAGGAGCCACGGATCTGAAACGCGTAGAAATAAATCACTTGAAATCATCCTGTTTCAAGCTTTTAATACACACAACAGTGCAGTGGATTAACCCTTTCTTCCCTCTCCTATCTGGCGATCAACCATGGGGAATGCAGCAGCCATTCAAATATGACCACATTCCAGATATAGTAGTTGGGGCTTCTCACAACTACCCCAGGTGACCGATTACCATTTGTTACACCCTATTGGCGCCTCATTGGCTTTCCAGCAATCTATCCTTCAGTGATGCCTAGTTGACAGAGCAGCTTCTTCTCTTCTTCTCTGCTGACAGTCTCTCTGTGGATGTCCTGTTGATTTACATCTGGCTCCCTGCTGCTTAACAGCAGACATCCGACTGTCAGTCATGATTTCGACAAAGAAACCAGTACGAGGAAGAGCTATAATATTCAATGGTACCATTTTGGGGAATATGACTTTTTGTTCATGGTTTTTGTTTTTGTTTGTTACAATTTTTGGGAAATGAAATGAAGCAACAATTTTTTATTTATTTTATTTTTAACATGCCATTCTTTTCAGCAGGTTGAGAAGAGGAGAATGCCAAATGTATTTAGTTTTTCATATTTTACTACTTTTAAGACTATATACCTCTGTGGCGAGATCTTATTTATGTGTCCCTGCTATGTACTGTGTAATGTCCAACAGTATGGGGAGGTGGTCAGCACTTACCACAGCTCAAGGGCAGGGGAGCAAGTAAGAGTACAGATATATATATTCTTTGCCTCAAAGAAGTACAGTAATTATGTAATACTATTGTATGTTCTGAGGATTTCGATAGCGTTAGGGCAATGACAACCAGAGACGAGTTCTTGGTACAAGATGTTTATAATATGTAACCACGGTAGGTACAGAACGGAACAAACACAGCAGAACAAACACACGAAATACTTTCCCGAAACGGAGCGAAGGGAATTCCCGGGACCACGCACCGGACTCCCCCAGGGAGACCACCAGAGCGAACCCCTATACAGGGACTGTCCGGCAATCACCCCGGAAGGCCTAAATGCGCAGCAGCCGGGACACAAGGGGCAAGTGGTAAAGTCCAGGAGTGTCCGTACGGGATGATAGTCCAGAGTGGTTACCAACCAGAAGGAACCGGGCAGAAGTGCTGAACACAGACGGCAGACGGAGTCCGGGCACAGCTTGAAGAAACCGGGTATGGTCCAGAGTCGGTCGGTATTCTTTCAGGAGGATCCAAAGGCAATCAGGAATTAGAAGCAGCAAGGCAGGAGCACACAGCAAGCAGTATACTCAGGCACTGGACTAGGCTTAGAGGCGGCCTTTTAAGCAGCTGGACAGGAAGTAGGGCAACAGAACAGTAAACTCCATGTTAACCGAGGGCAAGCTTTTGTCAAAAGAGAACTGGAAAACCCGGAAACCTGACAAATTATTTGCGATCCTGTGCTGTAATGTCTGTATGCTTGCTTCCTCCCCGGCCGAGGAGCTGTGGTATGATCAGACCATGTCCCTGTTTTAAACACATCCAATTGTGGAAATTATTATTATTCCAACATCTATTGATCAAAATTAATTCATGTTTTGTTCCTTTAAAGGGAACCTGTCACCAGTTTTGGGGCCTATAAGCTGCGGCCACCACCAGTGGGCTCTTATATACAGCATTCTAACATCTATATATATATATAATTGCCTTAGTCTGTCTGTCTGTCTGTCACCAAATGACGTCATTACAGTGACAACCGTCGCATTGGCCGCTGGGCTCGGCCTGGCCCCGCATGGATTTGCCGCTCAGCTTGGCCTGGCCCCGCCCCCTCACGCATTGGCCACTTGGCCAGGCCCCGCCCCTTCACGCATTGGACGCTCGGCCTGGCCCCGCACGCATTCCCCGAACCCACACGGAGCCCCGACTCCCAGGTGAGTGTTGCACCCCCGGGAGCCCACACCGGCAACCCAGCCGAGACATACCTTCGCATTGCTGGGGTTTTCAGCGTACGCTGGTAACCATGGTACACATCGGGTAACCATGGAAACCACTTCGCTAAATTACCCGATTGTGTACCATGGTTACCAGCGTATGCCGGCTACCTGCCCATTCAGATCGTTGGTCTCCCGCTGTCAAACACGCCGATGCGTGCTACACAGCAGGAGACCAACAAGCAAAAAGTGAACCAGCCCTGTCGCTTTGAATAGTTACCTGATGTGTACCATGCTTACTAGCTTACCCCGACTCCCGACACACGTGTCCTGGAGCCGGCGTACGCTGGTAACCATGATACACATCGGGTAACTATGGAAACTGCTTTGCATAGTTGCCCACTTGGCCACGCCCCCCACACACTCTGCCCGCTTGGCCACACCCCCCACACTGCCCGCTTGGCCACGTTTCCCACACACATTGGGCACCTATACACCTCCCCCCAACACCTTCCCCAGGACTACTCCTCCTATTATCCTCCTCTCCCCCCAGGACTACTCCTCCTGTTATCCCCCTCTCCCCCCAGGACTACTCCTCCTATTATACTACTCTCCCCCCAGGACTACTCCTCCCATTATACTCCTCTCTCCCCAGGACTACTCCTACTATTATACTCCTCTATCCCCAGGACTACTCCTCCTGTTATCCTCCTCTCCCCCCAGGACTACTCCTGTTATACTCCCCTCCCACCAGGACTACTCCTCCTATTAGACTCCTCTCCCCCCAGGACTACTCCTCCTATTATACTCCTCTCTCCCCAGGACTCCTCCTCCTATTATACTCCTCTCTCCCCAGGACTACTCCTCCTATTATACTCCTCTCTCCCCAGGACTACTCCTCCTATTATACTCTTCTCTCCCCAGGACTACTCCTCCTATTATACTCCTCTCTCCCCAGGACTACTCCTCCTATTATACTCCTCGCTCCCCAGGACTACTCCTCCTATTATACTCCTCTCTCCCCAGGACTCCTCCTCCTATTATACTCCTTTCTCCCCAGGACTCCTCCTCCTATTATCCTCCTCTCCCCCCAGGACTCCTCCTCCTATTATCCTCCTCTCCCCCCAGGACTACTCCTCCTATTATCCTCCTCTCTCCCCAAGACTACACCTCTTATTATCCTCCTCTCTCCCCAAGACTACTCCTCTTATTATCCTCCTCTCCCCCCAGGACTACTCCTCCTATTGTACTCCTCTCTCCCCAGGACTATTCCTCCTATTATACTCCTCTCTCCCCAGGACTACTCCTTCTATTATACTCCTCTCCCCCAGGACTACTCCTCCTATTATACTCCTCTCCCCCAGGACTACTCCTACTATTATACTCCTCTCTCCCCAGGACTACTCCTCCTGTTATCCTCCTCTCCCCCCAGGACTACTCCTGTTATACTCCCCTCCCACCAGGACTACTCCTCCTATTAGACTCCTCTCCCCCCAGGACTACTCCTCCTATTATACTCCTCTCTCCCCAGGACTACTCCTCCTATTATACTCCTCTCTCCCCAGGACTACTCCTCCTATTATACTCCTCTCTCCCCAGGACTACTCCTCCTATTATACTCCTCTCTCCCCAGGACTACTCCTCCTATTATACTCCTCTCTCCCCAGGACTACTCCTCCTATTATACTCCTCGCTCCCCAGGACTACTCCTCCTATTATACTCCTCTCTCCCCAGGACTCCTCCTCCTATTATCCTCCTCTCTCCCCAGGACTCCTCCTCCTATTATCCTCCTCTCTCCCCAGGACTCCTCCTCCTATTATCCTCCTCTCTCCCCAGGACTCCTCCTCCTATTATCCTCCTCTCCCCCCAGGACTACTCCTCCTATTATCCTCCTCTCTCCCCAAGACTACTCCTCTTATTATCCTCCTCTCCCCCCAGGACTACTCCTCCTATTGTACTCCTCTCTCCCCAGGACTATTCCTCCTATTATACTCCTCTCTCCCCAGGACTACTCCTTCTATTATACTCCTCTCCCCCAGGACTACTCCTCCTATTATACTCCTCTCCCCCAGGACTACTCCTACTATTATACTCTCCTCCCCCCAGGACTACTCCTCCTATTATACTCCTCTACCCCAGGACTACTCCTCCTATTATACTCCTCTACCCCCAGGACTACTCCTCCTATTATACTCCTCTACCCCCAGGACTACTCCTCCTATTATACTCCTCTCTCCCCAGGACTACTCCTCCTATTATACTCCTCTCTCCCCAGGACTACTCCTCCTATTATACTCCTCTCTCCCCAGGACTAATCCTCCTATTATACTCCTCTCCCCCCAGGACTACTCCTCCTATTATCCTCCTCTCCCCCCAGGACTACTCCTCCTATTATACTTTTCTCCCCCCAGGATTACTCCTCCTATTATACTCCTCTACCTCCAGGACTACTCCTACTATTATACTCTCCTCTACCCCCAGGACTACTCCTCCTATTATACTCCTCTCCCCCAGGACTACTCCTCCTATTATACTCCTCTACCCCCAGGACTACTCTTATTATAATCCTCTCCCCCAGGACTACTCCTCCTATTATACTCCTCTACCCCCAGGACTACTCCTCCTATTATACTCCTCTCTCCCCAGGACTCCTCCTCCTATTATACTCCTCTCTCCCCAGGACTCCTCCTATTATACTCCTCTCTCCCCAGGACTACTCCTCCTATTATACTCCTCTCTCCCCAGGACTCCTCCTCCTATTATACTCCTTTCTCCCCAGGACTCCTCCTCCTATTATACTCCTCTACCCCCAGGACTCCTCCTCCTATTATACTCCTCTCTCCCCAGGACTCCTCCTCCTATTATACTCCTCTACCCCCAGGACTCCTCCTCCTATTATACTCCTCTACCCCCAGGACTCCTCCTCCTATTATACTCCTCTACCCCCAGGACTCCTCCTCCTATTATACTCCTCTCCCCCCAGGACTACTCCTCCTATTATACTCCTCTACCCCCAGGACTACTCCTCCTATTATACTCTACCCCCAGGACTACTCCTCCTATTATACTCCTCTCCCCCAGGACTACTCCTCCTATTATACTCCTCTACCCCCAGGACTACTCCTCCTATTATACTCCTCTCTCCCCAGGACTCCTCCTCCTATTATACTCCTCTCTCCCCAGGACTCCTCCTCCTATTATACTCCTCTACCCCCAGGACTCCTCCTCCTATTATACTCCTCTACCCCCAGGACTCCTCCTTTTATTATACTCCTCTACCCCCAGGACTCCTCCTCCTATTATACTCCTCTACCCCCAGGACTACTCCTCCTATTATACTCCTCTCCCCCCAGGACTACTCCTCCTATTATACTCCTCTACCCCCAGGACTACTCCTCCTATTATACTCCTCTACCCCCAGGACTGCTCCTCCTATTATACTCCTCTCTCCCCAGGACTCCTCCTCCTATTATACTCCTCTCTCCCCAGGACTCCTCCTCCTATTATACTCCTCTCCCCCCAGGACTACTCCTCCTATTATACTCCTCTACCCCCAGGACTACTCCTACTATTATACTCTCCTCTACCCCCAGGACTACTCCTATTATACTCCTCTCCCCCAGGACTACTCCTCCTATTATACTCCTCTACCCCCAGGACTACTCTTATTATAATCCTCTCCCCCAGGACTACTCCTCCTATTATACTCCTCTACCCCCAGGACTACTCCTCCTATTATACTCCTCTCTCCCCAGGACTCCTCCTCCTATTATACTCCCCTCTCCCCAGGACTCCTCCTCCTATTATACTCCTCTCTTCCCAGGACTCCTCCTCCTATTATACTCCTCTCTTCCCAGGACTCCTCCTCCTATTATACTCCTCTCTCCCCAGGACTCCTCCTCCTATTATACTCCTCTCTCCCCAGGACTCCTCCTCCTATTATACTCCTCTCTCCCCAGGACTCCTCCTCCTATTATACTCCTCTACCCCCAGGACTCCTCCTCCTATTATACTCCTCTACCCCCAGGACTCCTCCTCCTATTATACTCCTCTACCCCCAGGACTCCTCCTCCTATTATACTCCTCTACCCCCAGGACTACTCCTCCTATTATACTCCTCTCCCCCCAGGACTACTCCTCCTATTATACTCCTCTACCCCCAGGACTACTCCTCCTATTATACTCCTCTCTCCCCAGGACTCCTCCTCCTATTATACTCCTCTCTCCCCAGGACTCCTCCTCCTATTATACTCCTCTCTCCCCAGGACGACTCCTCCTATTATACTCCTCTCTCCCCAGGACGACTCCTCCTATTATACTCCTCTCTCCCCAGGACGACTCCTCCTATTATACTCCTCTCTCCCCAGGACGACTCCTCCTATTATACTCCTCTCTCCCCAGGACTCCTCCTCCTATTATACTCCTCTACCCCAGGACTCCTCCTCCTATTATACTCCTCTACCCCCAGGACTACTCCTCCTATTATACTCCTCTACCCCCAGGACTACTCCTCCTATTATACTCCTCTACCCCCAGGACTACTCCTCCTATTATACTCCTCTCCCCCCAGGACTACTCCTCCTATTATACTCCTCTACCCCCAGGACTACTCCTCCTATTATACTCCTCTCTCCCCAGGACTACTCCTCCTATTATACTCCTCTCTCCCCAGGACTAATCCTCCTATTATACTCCTCTCCCCCCAGGACTACTCCTCCTATTATCCTCCTCTCCCCCCAGGACTACTCCTCCTATTATACTTTTCTCCCCCCAGGACTACTCCTCCTATTATACTCCTCTACCCCCAGGACTACTCCTCCTATTATACTCCTCTACCCCCAGGACTACTCCTCCTATTTTACTCCTCTACCCCCAGGACTACTCCTCCTATTTTACTCCTCTACCCCCAGGACTACTCCTCCTATTATACTCCTCTACCCCCAGGACTACTCCTCCTATTATACTCCTCTACCCCCAGGACTACTCCTCCTATTATACTCCTCTACCCCCAGGACTACTCCTCCTATTATACTCCTCTACCCCCAGGACTACTCCTCCTATTATACTCCTCTCTCCCCAGGACTACTCCTCCTATTATACTCCTCTACCCCCAGGACTACTCCTCCAATACACAGACTGCACAAAACATACCTCCCCCCAAAACACACACACCCACACACAACGCTGCAGACACACAGCGCTCCACAAACAACACAACACACATACAACAGCGCTCTCACAACCCCCCACCCAGACAACACCCAGAACATTTACAGCGCCCTACACAAACACTTGGCAACTACACAGAACATCTATATATATAACAAAAATCATACATTAACTACACAATAAATTCTAGAATACCTGATACGTTCGAATCGGGCCACCTTCTAGTGCTGTATATAAGAGCACAGGCCGCTGTGTAGAACGTAAAAATCACTTTATAATACTTACCTAAACGGTTGGTGTGGTGCTGATGGGTCAGATGGGCGTCTCCATTCTCCAGTGTCCTCTTTGTCATCCTCCTTCTGAAGCCGGGGTGCATGACGTGTCTACGTCATCTACACTCGCCAGTCCTGTGCAGGCGCACTACAATACTTTGGTTTGCCCTGCACAGGACCTCACTGCCGGCGAGTGTGGATGACGTAGGACGCATTATGCACCCCGGCTTCAGAAGGACGACAAAGAAGGCCGAAAGAAGCGGCACCGGAAAAGGGAGACGCCTATCTGACCCATCTGCACCGCACTGACCGTTTAGGTAAGTATTATAAAGTGATTTTTATGTTCTATACAGTGGCCTGGGCTCTTATATACAGCATGTTAGAATGCTGTATATAAGAGCCCACTGGTGGTGGCCGCAGCTTATAGGCCTCAAAACTGGTGACAGGTTCCCTTTAAAGGGAGCCTGTCAGGTGCAATATGCACCCAGAACCACGAGTAGTTCCCTTTATCTGTGCTAGTGTATACAGGGACGGTTAGGCAGGGATTAGCAATATACACCCAGAACTGCTCGTGGCTCTGTGTACATATTGCACATGACAGGTTCCCTTTAAGCATTCTCCATCCTGTCATTGCTATACTGACACCCAGCCGGTCTATTAGGCTCTGATCTGTGGCAGAGCTGTAGGTCATGGTTAGACCTCCATAGTGACCTCGATCATGCTACGGGGGGTCAGTGGAGTGACATAGGAAGAATCTCCCTCTATAACGCTCTGTAGATGCAGTGGTTACTCCTGACCATGAAATGTAAGGAGTTTAATTAATGTAAACGGCCAGCTTTCAGTTCCCTCTGCTAGTAGGGGAAGAGTCAGATACTGTTAGGGGAATAATCATGGCCTTTTCATGTGTTATTGGAAAGTGGCAGTTCCATTAGGAGTTGAAATGTCAATGAGCGGATGTGATATGGTTGGGACATACTTTACTCACTCATTATTTTCTGTACTCTACAGGTAATCCTCAGCGAGCACTGTCCCAGGCCCATGTGGGGCAGTATCCATCAGTTAGTAACATTCGGACAGGATGCTTCCCCAGGGTAGAGTGCTGCTAGCTCGACTATCGGGCTGTTGGAAGCCTTTCTTTAGGGGACGATTTCTGTTGGTCACCAACACCGTAAGCTGTGGAGCATTGCTGGGCATTGGTGATACCATTCAGCAGACGCGGGAGCTGAGAAGAAATTCAGATAGACAGCGAGACTGGATGCGGACAGGTAAATGCTCTGTAATGATTAAGTAATGAACTACTGAACGAAGTTGGCGGACATTGAAGAACAGGTTTTTATTTTTTTAGGCATGGATGTTTTTAAAGCCAGAAACATAGGCAAACTCGCCGTGGATGCAGCGCAGGCTGCTCTGGATGTCTATGCTGGATCCAGAAACCTTGTCTGGTCCATTCAGAAAGTTGCCAGGACAGCTGAAGCCTGTGATTGGCTGCAGCAGCCAGCTGACTACAATAGTGCTAAGTCCATCTCCAGGTCTGGTTTCTCCTGGCATCTGCTATGGTCTGTGGTGCTGACATCATGTATCGGATGGTGCAGCAGCCAGTCTGGAAGCTCATCAGCTTTACATTTAGATAGTATGATCTACTGAGCTTAGTGATTGGCTGGATCTTGACAACTCGTTTTTATTGGGCAACCCCTTTAACGACCTCAGTTACTCATTAAAACGCATTCCTCCTCCAGTGTCCTCTTGGCTTGCTCCCTTTTCTTTATTTCAATATATCACCTCCATTGCTGTTGGCGGTGCGTGTGCATTTCCACCGTAATTCTGTCTTCAATAATATGGCGCCGGAGATCGTAGTACCCGCATGCATGGACTCCATCGCCATTTTATTGAAGACAGAATTATTTTGGCACTGCGCACGCACCGCCAACAACAGCAATGGCGGTGCAAACGCGATACTCAAAGAAAAGGGGGCAAGCCAGTAGGACGTCGAAGGGGGAATAAACGCCGAGGACCCAACTCACAAAGGCTCCCACCCGTCAATCAAAGTGCAGGGCATTTCTGCAACTTTGAGTAAAGATATTTCATCAACCAAGCATCTGATCTTTTTATAACATGTATGCCTGGATTCAGCATGTTAGTGCCAGTATGGCACTGCCTTTACTTCATATCATAAAATCCTGGCGTTTGGTTGGTTCTCTTTGGAGCCTTTTTCACTCGCATTTTAAAAGGGCAATGAGGAATAAATAAATAGCGTCCCCCTGCTCGCGAAAATCCCCCTGAATATGACAGCTGACACCCTTGAGCACCGGCCCCAACTGGGGCCAAAAACTTTTGAAACAGACTGGGGTTAATTAACCCTTTAAATTCTGCTGTTAATTGCGACAGCATCATCTAAGTAGTTAAAAGGTTTAAAGACGCCCTTTCACACTATAGTACCCTGCAGTCGTAATCACGGATGGCAGTTGCCATGATACCCAAGGTCATCTGATTAAACAAGGGTACGGTGGCCTGTTAGAACCTGTTATAAGCAGGGTCTAACAGGCACAGTCAATGAAACACTGACAGGTCTTGGGCACTGCAGGACAAGAGTACTACAATGCACGAGACCAACAATAACAGTAAAGAATATTCATGTTCCACAGTGGGACTAAGGAGAAAAAGTAAAAGAAAAATTACATTAATATGTGTAAATAAAAAGATCACAAATCACATAAACCTGTTTTGCAACTAAAAACACAGCTTCTATGTAAAAAAAAAATAAAAATATTATATATATATTATATAATATGAAACAATTTTCAGAGCAGCACTTAAAAATAACTTGGGTGCAAAATCCTTCACAACAGCATCCTACTCAGAATCAGAGAGCAGCACTCAACTTCTCTTGCACATAAAATCTTCTTGAATGGCCCATATCACAAGACGTTTCGGTCAAAGGCTGACCTTTTTCCAACAGTGTTCATACCATGTGTCAGAAAGGGGTATATAAAGGCATTCTAATTCACATAATCACATTTCATTATTGTTTCCATACAATCACCTGTAAGCTTCAGACTGGCCCACGCACCTCTTGCAGCTCGGCGTGTACACCATAACACATGTTTCCTTTATTAGTCTCGTCAACCAGAATCCACCCATTTTCAGTCACATGACCACTCACGATCACATGACCGCTCAGTCAGGGGAGTCAGCGCCATTTTGCTTCTGGGCAACGTGCCAATTTTTTCACATTGTGGCTTCATTTACACTGTGGATCATTTCAGGAGTCATTTGGACTTGTTTTGGTCTCTGTCAGCCTATGCACCTCTGTTACTCCCAGCAGGAGTTTCTGACATGGAATAAGGGGAGATGCGGTGCAATGCAGTCTGTTCTGACCACATGCCCCAGTCTCTACCCATACAGCTAGCATAAATGAAACCTTTTTAGTGCATTCCATATATTCTCCTGTATATGTCCATATTGTGTAAAAATAAAATTATTAGCCACAATAGATTGCAATAACTTCTTTATTCCACATGTATCATAATAAAAATAATCAGTCAATGACATTTAATTAAATCTACACTCCGTACTGCTGTGGTGGGTGTTCCTTCCATTGTTATTGACTCTGGAAAAGTGACTGTTCCTGAACCCTCAAAAAAAAATAAATTATGGATTCTATTTTCTTCTATTATCCTTTCAAAAATTATAAATTTGGTGTTAAAACAGTGGGAAAAAGCGTTATTTTTTGTTTTCAAATCTGAATGTTATGACGTTTTGCGAATCACCTGTAGGCTAATAAGTTCAGCATACCAAAAGATGAATTCCTTGAGGGGTCTAGACACCAATATAGGGTGACTTGTGGGGGTTTCTGCTGTTTTGGCATGTTACGGATTCTGTAAATGCAACATGGCATCCACAATCTATTGCAGACAAATTTACACTCCAAAAATCAAATTACACAATTTCCGTTACAAGCCCTGACGTGCCAACACAGCAGTTTTAGACCACATATGGGCTATTCATTGTGTTTGGGGAAAATTTTTCTAACAAATTTTGGGGTTCGTTTTCTCCTATTGCCCATTGTCAAAATTAAAAGTTTGGGGCTATAACACCATTTTAGCGGAAAAACGTAATTTTCATTTTCGCATTTTAAAAAGTTTGAATCAAATGAAACAAGCTAAACGTGCTCAACCCACAATGAAGAATTCCTTGATGGGTTTAGATTCCAAAATGGGGTCATTTGTGGGGGTTTCTATTGTTTAGGTACCTCAGGAGATAGTATATGGTACTCCATTAAAATAAAAATACACAATACCAAAAGACACGGCCGATCCCGTGCCATGTTTATAATATGGATACAGCCATATACAGAATATTTAGTAAACAAAGAAGAAAAAATCTGTACAACGACTTAATGCAAAAGACTTTAAATTTTATTAATACAAAAGCATGATAGCAAATGGACAATATATAAAAAAGTAGAGACAGGTGGTATATGCCAGCAGGTGGCGCCCTCACCACATACAAGGCGTATAGGAGCACATAGTAAATGAATTCATGAGTGCACAACCAGGGCCTATTCATGAAGCAGACAGCCCAAGGCTGGACTGATTACAAGCAAACCAACAGTGCTCCTATGCAGTTAATCCAAGATGTAATAAAATCAATAATACGAGGTAAACAGGTACATAACCCTGAATCAACTGCAGTAAATAGATAAGACGTACCCCCGGAAGAAGGATTGACACCGAAACCTATAGGTCGGGGTTTTGGGCTCTCACTACACTCATAGGTACGTCTTATCTATTTACTGCAGTTGATTCAGGGTTATGTACCTGTACCTACTTTTTTATATATTGTCCATTTGCTATCATGCTTTTGTATTAATAAAATTTAAGTCTTTTGCATTAAGTCGTTGTACAGATTTTTTCTTCTTTGGGTACTCCATTAAAGTAGAGTGGATGTATCACATAGTAGACATTTGTGATGGGCGACAGTGCTCAGCACTGCTCGTTACTTTATCGAACATTGGGGTGCTTAGCACACTTGATACTCTGCCGAGTATACAGGTACTTGGGCACCATACTAGAGTCCCCACCGTACGTTTTATGGATGATTTTTACCCACTAAACGTGGGGTTTGCAGCCATACACGGTAATGCCATAACCACGTTGACTACTGGCATTGCTGTGATCAACCCGATCGCATGATTAGGTCTTAGGAGACCCGGGAGTGCAATATTCGGCACAGAGCAGTTCAGGGAGAGTTGATGTAGGAGGGAGAGATTAGATTAGAGCAGGGTTTTACACGTGCACCCTTTTTAGTGCCTTTCTGTAACGCCTGCCTTTATCCACAGACTCAGATGGGCTGTAAAGGGGAGGCTAGAGGGAAGCCACTCACCAAGTAGGACTCCCAGAACCCGGAAACCCTTTAACCCCTATACAGGGATTTGGAATTACACCGGGAACTGGAGATCACTACCTGTGGAAGGCTGCAGTCCGATGAGAGTAATAGTCAGGCAGGGTCAAACCAGGAATTGCGGAACAGGGACAGAATCGGCAGGCAGTGACGTAGTCAGTAAACGTAGCAGAGGTCAGGTCCGGGTCGGGCAGCAAGGTACAAAAACAGTAGGCAGAAGGGTAGTCAAAACACGCAGAAGTCAACACACAGGAATCACCAAACAGAATAGGACGTAACAGGAGCCAGGAAAATCAGAACTATATCCGGCAGTGATCATGTGACAGGAGGGGAAATAAGAAGGGTGTGGTGTCTTCCCCTTGGCTGTAGCTGAACGCTGGCAACTTCAGCTGGAAGACACATGCCACCCACAGTCAGCCAGCGGTACTGCAGATCCTAAGCTAACCCAGCCCAGTGGATGATCAGAGCCTGCGCCCACTGGTGCCGCTGGCATCGACTTCTCTCCCATCACCAGCACCATCCACGGCAGGAACACGGCGTCGCCTGCCGATCGGAGCAGAAGTCGCTGGAGCAGACTCCGGCGGTGACGTAACAGTACCCCCCCCCCCCACACGAGGGGCCTCCGGACCCTCAAAACCCGGCTTCCCAGGAAATTGGAGGTGAAACCGTCGGACCAGACCCCTAGCATGAACATCGCTCGCAGGGACCCATGACCTCTCCTCGGGGCCGTAACCCCTCCAATGCACCAAATACTGTACCGCCCCTCTGACAATACGGGAATCAAGTATTCTCTGTACCTCATACTCCAAGTTACCTTCCACCAAAACAGGAGGAGGAGGATCACTGACTGGGTGAATGGGGACACGATATAACTTGAGGAGGGACTTATGGAACACATTCGATATCTTGAAGGATGGGGGGAGTTGCAGGCGGAAAGCTGTGGGATTAATTACCTCGATTATCTCGTAAGGTCCAATAAATCTCGGACCCAGCTTAGCAGAAGGGACCTTGAGTTTAATATTCTGTGTGGATAACCATACCTTGTCCCCAACTCCAAGGCTAGGGCCCTTGGAACGTCTCTTATTAGCAGAGGAGGCTTGACCAACCTTTGCCTTCTTCAGGTTCTTTTTCACCTCAGACCAGATAGCCTTTAATTTGTCCACAGTTGAGTCAGCCTCAGGAGTATCCACCACAGCGGAAGAAAAGGAACCAAAACGTGGATGCAACCCTAAATTGCAGAAAAAGGGGGTAGTCTTGATGGATTCCTGATACTGATTATTGATAGCGAACTCAGCTAGCGGCAGATATTCCACCCAATCAGACTGACGGTCAGAGACATAACACCGGAGATATTGTTCAAGGGTTTGATTGGAACGTTCGGTCTGACCATTGGTCTCTGGGTGGTAGGCAGATGAAAAAGATAGCTTTATATGGATCTTTTTACAAAACACCCTCCAGAATTTTGAGACAAACGGTGTTCCTCGGTCAGAAACAATATTTTCCAGAACCCCGTGTAACCGCACAATATGCCTAATAAACAACTTGCTAAGAGTTTCAGAATTGGGTAATCCGGACAGAGGAACAAAATGACACTGTTTGCTGAATCTATCCACTACTACCCAGATAAAAGTCTTCCCTTCTGAGGGTGGAAGGTCAGTGATGAAGTCCATGGAGAGATGTGTCCAAGGGCTTACTGGAGTAGGTAGGGACTGGAGAAATCCGGCAGGGCGGGTACGGGGTGTCTTGGCTCGAGCACAAGTTTCACAAGCCAGTACATATTCCTTACAATCTTTCGCTACGGTTGGCCACCAAAAATTCCTGGTTACTAATTGGAGGGTATTGCCGATACCAGGGTGACCTGCCAGCACAGAATTGTGGGATTCCTGGAGTACCCGTAGGCGCAGTGAGGGGGCAACAAACAGTTTATGGACAGGGGTGGTTTCAGGAGCTTGGTCTTGGGTATTATGGACCTCTTCTATCAAATCTAAGGAAACCGATGACATAATAATGCCTTTAGCTAGAATATGCACTGGTTCAGAGTCTTCGGACTGAGAGGGACAGAAGCTACGGGAAAGTGCATCAGCTCTGGTGTTCTTGGTACCGGGCCGGAATGTTACCACAAAATCAAATCTGGAGAAGAACAATGCCCACCTAGCTTGCCTAGGATTGAGTCTCTTAGCAGATTCCAGATAAGTGAGGTTCTTATGGTCTGTGATGACTGTGACCTTATGTTTGGCGCCTTCGAGGAAGTGGCGCCATTCCTCGAAGGCCCATTTAATAGCCAACAGCTCACGATTACCAATGTCATAATTTCTCTCTGTGGGAGAAAACTTGCGGGAAAAGAAGGCACAAGGACGAAGCTGAGTGAGAGACGGAGTACCTTGTGATAGCACCGCTCCTACTCCAACCTCGGATGCATCGACTTCCACAATAAACGGACGCCTAAGGTCAGGCTGAACCAGAATCTGGTCTGAGGAGAAACATCCTTTTAATTTTGAGAAGGCATGGATCGCCTCTGGCTTCCAATTAACCACATCAGCCCCCTTTTTAGTCAAATCGGTGAGGGGTTTGGCAATTTTGGAAAAATCTCTAATGAATTTGCGATAATAATTAGCGAATCCAAGGAAACGCTGCAAGGCTTTCAGAGACTTGGGTTGCACCCACTCCTTAATCGGTTGAAGCTTAGAGGGATCCATGCGGAAGCCTTCTGCAGACAATATATAACCCAGGAAATTAACCTCTGCCTAAAAAAAAAAAACACATTTCTCATATTTAGCAAATAGGGAATTCTCCCTGAGTCTCTGGAGTACAGTGCGGACATGTTGGACATGTGACGTAGCATCAGGAGAATAAATCAGGATGTCATCCAGATAGACCACCACATATTGACCACAAATATCTCTGAAAATGTCATTAACAAAGTTCTGGAACACAGCCGGCGCATTACTTAATCCAAAAGGCATTACTAGGTACTCATAATGTCCCTCTGGAGTATTAAATGCAGTTTTCCACTCATCACCTTCTCTGATATGGATAAGGTTATATGCTCCCCTGAGATCAAGCTTGGTGAACCACCGAGCTCCTATGAGCTGGTTAAACAGATCGGGGATGAGTGGCAGAGGGTACTGATTCTTTACAGTAATAGCATTCAGTTCACGGTAGTCAATATAAGGTCTGAGGCCACCATCTTTCTTATCAACAAAAAAGAATCCAGCGCCGACTGGTGACCTGGATGGTCTGATGAACCCTCTGTGCAGACTGTCTGCTATATAATCTTTCATGGCCTGACGCTCCGGACCAGAAAGATTATACATTTTACCCTTGGGGAGTCGGGAATTGGGGACCAAATCTATGGGGCAGTCATAATCTCTGTGCGGAGGTAAATTTTCAGATTCAGATACAGAAAACACATCAGCAAATTCCCTGAATGCATAAGGTATGAAGATATGTTCAGCTCTAGTCAGGTTCACAGATAAAGACATGCACGTCTCCTGACACTCAGGGCTCCATCGCACACTCTCACCCTGATGCCAGTCTATGACGGGGTTATGTTGACGCATCCAAGGCATGCCCAATACCACTGCTGACATCAGATTCTCAAGAACAAAAAATGACAGATTCTACATGCAGAGCACCAACAAGCATGAAGATCTCTGGAGTTACAAAAGTAACCACACCCTGGGTGAGAGGTGTACTATTGATAGCAGATATTCTAATAGGTGCATTTAACCTGAGCAAAGTCAAACCCAGCTCTTTTGCTACAATAGTGTCTATAAAATTAGCAGCAGAGCCACAATCAACAAAGGCCTGCATACGTACAGATTTTCCCTGGTGAGACAATGAGACAGGTAACATTAACCTCATAGGGTCTGCAGGAAGTACCTGGGCACCTGAGCGGGTATCCTGGGGTCCGCTCAGGTGGTGCTGCTGCCTTGGAAGCGATTGCCTCTCTGATCCAGGCACTCCACCACGTGATCTGCTCCCTTGCAGTCGACGGGACTCTGGACATGCTGAGGTAGGTACTGCAGCGGGGGCTTGGACCTGAGCAGACCTGAGGTCCTGCACTTGCTGTGTCCATGTACAAGCCCAGAAAGGGTGTGCACCTGATTTAGCACAGCATGGAGAGAATCCATTTTTTTTTTTTTTTTTTCTCTCCTGGTTAGATGGTCAGATATAATGTAACGCCTGCCTGGATCCACAGACTCAGATGGACTGTAAAAGGGAGGCTAGAGGGAAGCCACTCACCAAGTAGGACTCCCAGAACCCTGAAACCCTTTAACCCCCTATACAGGGATTTAGAATTACACCGGGAACTGGAGATCACTACCTGTGGAAGGCTGCAGTTTGATGAGAGTAGTAGTCAGGCAGGGTCAAACCAGGAATTGCGGAACAGGGACAGAATCGGCAGGCAGTGACGTAGTCCGTAAACGTAGCAGAGGTCAGATCCGGGTCGGGCAGCAAGGTACAAAAACAGTAGGCAGAAGGGTAGTCAAAACACGCAGAAGTCAACACACAGGAATCACCAAACAGAATAGGACGTAACAGGAGCCAGGAAAATCAGAACTATATCCGGCAGTGATCATGTGACAGGAGGGGAAATAAGGCTGTGGTGTCTTCCCATTGGCTGTAGCTGAACGCTGGCAACTTCAGCTGGAAGACACATGCCACCCACAGTCAGCCAGCGGTACTGCAGATCCTAAGCTAACCCAGCCCAGTGGATGATCGGAGCCTGCGCCCACTGGTGCCGCTGGCATCGACTTCTCTCCCATCACCAGCACCATCCATGGCAGGAACACGGCGTCGCCTGCCGATCGGAGCAGAAGTCGCTGGAGCAGACTCCGGCGGTGACGTAACACTTTCTTGAGGCACTAAAAGTTATTTCTTTTTCGCTCCTAATTGGGAGACCCAGACAATTGGGTGTATAGCTATTGCCTCCGGAGGCCACACAAAGTATTACACTTAAAAGTGTAAGGCCCCTCCCCTTCTGGCTATACACCCCCAGTGGGATCACTGGCTCACCAGTTTTGTGCTTTGTGCGAAGGAGGCAACACATCCACGCATAGCTCCACTGTTTAGTCAGCAGCAGCTGCTGACTATGTCGGATGGAAGAAAAGAGGGCCCATACAGGGCTCCCAGCATGCTCCCTTCTCACCCCACTTCATGTCGGAGGTGTTTGTTAAGGTTGAGGTACCCATTGCGGGTACGGAGGCTGGAGCCCACATGCTGCTTCCTTCCCCATCCCTTTTTACAGGGCTCTGGGTGAAGTGGGATTCTATCGGTCTCCAGGCACTGAGACCGTGCTCCATCCACAGCCCCTGGTATCTGCTGGACATGGAGCGGAGTATCTTCAGGGACATGGCCCTGCTACATGGAGGTACTCTGTGTCCCTGTGGGGACCGCGCAGACACACGGCAGCACTGCTGGGTGTGTTAGTGCGCCAGGGACAGCGGCGCTGTCCGCACTAGTGCCATCGCACACCACAGCGTTGCTGGGTGTGTTAGTGTATTGGGTGACTACTGCGCTAACCGCCGCTGCCATTTTTATTTAAGGCGCCGCTGGGATTTGTGGTGCGCCGGGGACTTCCGCGCCGGCCAGCACTGATATGCCGGCCGCGCTTATTAACTCGAGTCCCCGGCTTCTGGGCCTAGTCTCCCTTCGTTACCGCCCACAGGCCTGACAGTCAGGGTAGGGGCGTGACGCTGCATAGCACAGCAGCGCTGAGAGCTGGAGTATGTTTTGCATACTCCACCCCTCTCACTGTGTGCACTGTGAAACCGGATTCCCGCACTTTCTCAGGCACGCCCACGGCTTCCTTCTCTACAAGGACGCCGGCAGCCATTAGTGTCAGTTTCTGTACGATACAGAGACAAGTGTGGAAGACCCTGGCATTCTGTTAGTCACACAATCGCTGCAACAGGCGTTAAGCAGCACCTGTGGTGCTAACCCCACTAGTGCAGAAGTGCACTTATAGATATGCTTGTACTATATACATTGCACTGTTTGGTCGCACGTTGTATATACCCTCCTGGATTGTGCGGAGGAGTTATCAGCATATTCTCTGTGTAAAACAAAGGTGCAGAACCACATGTTTTTCTATGCAGCCGGTACAGCATGTACGGCTATACGGCCGGCAGGTTACATAGACCCCCATTATATCCAACTCAGCCGGAGTCTCTGCTAATGGCCAGAGGATGAGGACGGTGTCTGCAGTATTTACTGACAGATTTTCTGAGACTATGGCTATGATACTAGAAGCCTAGCAGTCCGGACATGTCTCTCACAACATGGGCACTGTTGAATCATTGATCCATGGCCCCCCTCAGTGTGAACAACTAACAGCTCCGGGAATGTCACACGCATCCCAGAGTCACGGCTCTGCACAGACGTCAGTCCCAGACAGCCTAAGCGGGCTCACTATGAGCGGCCCTCGGTTTCATCAGGGTCCTAGCAGAAGGACTCTCTGTGTAATGAGGCGGAAGTAGCGGCTCAGGATTCTGATCCTGAGACCGCTCTCAATCTGGATACACCTAATGGTGACGCCATAGTGAATAATCTTATAGCGTCCATCAATAGAATGTTGGTTATTTCTCACCCAGCTCCTCCAGTGGAGGAGTCAGCTTCACGTATTTTTCTGGACCACTCTGCCTTCAGAGAGGCAGTCCAGGAACACCACTCTTATCCAGATATGCGCTTCTCCAAACGGCTTAGGATACACGTTATCCCTACCCCCTGACGTGGTCAAGGACTGGACCCAGTGTCCCAAGCGGCATCCTCCAATCTCCAGGCTTGTAGCTAGATCCATAGTTGCAGTGGGAGATGGAGCTGCACTTAAAGATGCCACTGACAGACAGATGGATCTCTGGTCTAAATCCATCTATGAGTCTGTCGGCGCACCGTTGGCTCCAGCATTCTCACCCTTGGGGCACTCCAAGCTATTTCAGCTTGTCTTACACAGATTGACACGGTTACACGTACATCTGTGCCGCAGGTGGCATCCTTAACCTCTCAAATGTCTGCATTTGTTTCTTACGCGATTCAGGTTGCACTAGACTCTGCGAACCGTACGGCAGTAGCCTCCGCTGCTCCGTGTTTTTAAGCAGAGCCTGGTCTGCTCGTTAAGTGAATGGAAGGCAGATTCTGCTTCCAAAAAAGGTTGCTTAACCAGTTGCCTTTTTCTGCTGACCGACTGTTTGGTGAGCGTTTGGATGTAACCATTAAACAGTCCAGGGGTAAGGATTCATCCTTTCCTCAGCCCGGACACAACAAACCCCAACAGAGCAGGAGGCAGTCGTGGTTTCGGTCTTTTCGAGGCTCGGGCAGGTCCCATTTTTCCTCGTCCAATGTGGACTCAAAAGGATCAGAGGAGCTCAGATTCTTGGCGGGCTCAGTCACGCCCAAAAAAGAGACAGTCTGAAAACCCGCTTCCAAGGCGGCTTCCTCATGACTTGCGGCCTCCTCTCTCCGCATCCTCGGTCGGTAGCAGGCTCACCCGCCTTGGCGATATTTAGCTGCCATAGGTCAATGACCGTTGGGTGTGAGACATTCTGTCTCACGGGTACAGGATAGAGCTCACTTCTCGTCCTCCAACTCGATTCTTCAGAACTTCTCCACCTCCCGGCCGAGCCGCTGCTCTTCTGCAAACAGGGTGCACTCTATAGGCAGAAAGAGTGATGACCCCCGTTCCTCTTCAGGAACAAGGTCACGGTTTTTACCCCAATTTTTTGCGGTGCCTATAAGAACGGGCCGTTCCGTCCCGTTCTGGATCTAAAACTGCTCAGCAAGCTCGTGGACACCAGGCGGTTCCGGATGGAATCCCTCCGCCATGTCATCGCCTCAATGTCCCAAGGAGATTTCCTAGCATCATTAGGCATCAAGGATGCTTATCCACACGTGCCGATTGATCCAGAGCACTAGCGTTTCTACGCTTCGTTATAGGAGACGAACACCTTCTGTTCGTAGCTCTACCTTCCGGCTAGCGACAGTCCCACTGGTCTTCGCCAAGGTCAGGGCAGCAGTAGTCACAGTCCTGCACTCTCAGGGTCACTCTGTGATCCCATATTTAGACGATCTACTTGTCAAGGCACTCTCTTAGGAAACATGCCGACACTACCCGAACGTTGCGCTGGAGACTCTCTAGAGTTTTGGGTGGATCATCAACTTTTTGAAGTCAGATCCGACCCCGACCCTATCGCTAACATATCTAGGCATGGAGTTTCATACTCTCTCAGCGATAGTGAAGCTTCCGCTAGACAAACAGCATTCACTACGGGCTGCAATCTCTTCTTTAAGAACCAGTCGCACACATTGAGACGCCTCATGCACTTCCTACGTAAGATGGTAGCAATGGAGGCAGTTCTTTTCGCGCAGTTTCATCTGCGTCCACTACAATGTGACATTCTCCGCCAATGGGACGGGGAGTCGACCTCCCTCAACAGAGTCGTCTTTCTTTCTCAGGCGGCCAAGGAATCTCTACGGTGGTGGCTTCTTCCCACCTCATGGTCAAAAAGAAGGTCCTTCCTATCCCCATCCTGGGCGATAGTTACGACAGACGCGAGTCTATCAGGGTGGGGAGCAGTTTTTCTCCACCACAGCGCTCAGGGTACGTGGACTCAGCAAGAGTCCACCCTTCAGATCAATGTTCTTGAACACAGAGCAGTGTATCTTGCCCTACAAACCTTCCAACAGCAGCTGGACAGCAAGCAAATCCGACTTCAGTCGGACAACTCCACAGCGGTGGCATACATCAACCACCAAGGAAGAACGCGCAACCGGCAAGCCTTCCAGGAAGTCCGGCAGGTTCTGATGTGGGTGGAAGACACGGCATCCACCATATCCACAGTTCACATCCCAGGCGTGGAAAACTAGGAAGCTGACTTCCTAAGTCGCCGGGGTGTGGCCGAAAGGGTATGGTCTCTTCACCCGGACGGGTTTCGGGAGATCTGGCGCCGCTGACAGAGGCCGGACGTCGATCTAATGGCGTCACGGCACAACAACAATGTGCCAGCTTCATGGCACGGTTTCACAATCATCGAGCTCTGGCGGCAGACGCCTTAGTTCAGCATTGGTCGCAGTTCCAGCTACCTTATGTGCCACCTCTGGCATTGTTGCCAAGAGTGCTGCGCTAGATCAGGACCGACTGCGGCCGCGCCATCCTCGTCGCTACAGATTGGCCGAGGATGTTGTGGTTCCCGGTTCTGTGGTGCCTCACGGTAGGCTAACCGGGGGCACTACCAGACCAATCAGACTGGCTGTCTCAAGGGCCATTCTTCCATTTGAATTCTACGGCCCTCAACCTGATGGTGTGGCATTGAGTCCTGGAACCTAGTGTCGTCAGGATTACCTCAGGACGTGGTTGCCACCATGAGACAGGCTAGCATACCAACGTCCGCCAAGATTGACCACAGGACGTGGAAGATATTCTTATCTCGGTGCTCGGCGCAGGGTGTTTCTCCCTGGCCGGTTGCATCGTCTATGTTTCCTTCCTTCCTGCAATCTAGGTTGGAAAAAGGGTTGTCGCTCAGTTCCCTTTAGGGACAAGTCTCAGCGCTATCTGTATTTTTTCAGAAACGACTTCCTCAGGTACGCACGTTCCTACGGGGAGTTTGTCGTCTCAGCACTCCGTACAAGCGGCCGTTAGAGCCCTGGGATCTGAACAAGGTTCTAATTGCTCTCCAGATGCCGCCTTTCGAGCCTTTGAAAGAGGTCTCCCTTCCCGCTTTTCTCGGGAAGTGGCCTTCTAGTAACGGTCTCGTCTCTTAGGAGAGTTTCCGAGCTAGCAACGCTCTCATACAAATCTCCCTTCCTGGTCCTTCACCAGGACAGGGTAGTTCTGCGTCCGATTCCGGAATTTCTCCCTAAGGTGGTATCCCACTTTCATATCAATCAGGATATCACCTCACCTTCTTTGTGTCCTCGTCCAGTCCATCAATTTCAGAAGGATTTGCATCTGTTGGTTCTGGTGAGAGCACTCAGGTTCTACTTCCCGCATGGCGCTCCTGCGCCACCCGGATGCACTCTTTGTCCTTGTCGCTGGTCGGCGTAAACAGTCGCAAGCTTCTGAATCCACCCTGGCTCGGGGGATCGAGGAACCAATTCTTGAAACCTACAGTTCTACTGGGCTTCTGGTTCTCTCAAGGCTGAAGGCCCATTCTACCAGAGCCGTGGGTGCATCCTGGGCATTACGGCACCAGGCTACGGCTCAGCAGGTGTGTCAGGCACCTACCTGATTGAGTCTGCATACTTTTACCAAGCATTTTCAGGTGCATACCTACGCTTCGGCAGACGCCAGCCTAGGTAGATAAGTCCTTCAGGCGGCGATTGCCCACCTGTAGGAAAGGGCTGTTTGACGGCCCTATCACGAGGTATTCTTTTACCCACCCAGGGACTGCTTTTGGACGTCCCAATTGTCTGGGTCTCCCAATTAGGAGCGAAAAAGAAGAAGGGAATTTTGTTTACTTACCGTAAATTCCTTTTCTTCTAGCTCCAATTGGGAGACCCAGCACCCGCCCTGTTTTCTCGGGGTTTTTCTGTTTTTTTCGGGTACACATGTTGTTCATGTGGTATGGTTCAGTTCTCCGATGTTTCCTCGGATTGAATTGGTCTTTAAACCAGTTATTGGCTTTCCTCCTTCTTGCTTTGGCACTAAAACTGGTGAGCCAGTGATCCCACTGGGGGTGTATAGCCAGAAGGGGAGGGGCCTTACACTTTTAAGTGTAATACTTTGTGTGGCCTCCGGAGGCAATAGCTATACACCCAATTGTCTGGGTCTCCCAATTGGAGCTAGAAGAAAAGGAATTTACGGTAAGTAAACAAAATTCCCTTCTTTTAAGCTGGTTTAATTTAAGAAATAAGTAAAAAAAAAAAACAAAACACCCGCGTGTATTCCTATTTTTTGATAACTAGCTAAGGGAAAGCAGACAGCTACTGGCTAGTATTATTAGTCTAAAAATTCAGAGCTGAAATCAACCCCAAAAAATATTACCTCAATTGACACAGCACCAGGGCAATTTGGAAGAGCTGCGGCAAAGCACCAGAATTGGCGCATCTAATGGATGCGCCAATTCTGGAGGGCTACAGGCTGCTATTTTTAGGCTGAGAGGGGCCAAATAACCATGGATCTTTACATCCTAATAATACCAGCCTGTAGCTGCCTGCTTTACCTTGACTGGTTATCAAAAAATGGGGAGACATCACAGTTTTGCTTTTTTTTAAAAAATGTATTTAATTTTGAACTTCCCTGCATTGACCTTAGAGTCAGAGATGTGTCCAGGCATCTTCCGCATCCATTTTTCTTGCCTCCTCTGCATTCTACCTGGATCTGCCAGAAAAATTCTCAAGTGCTTTATAGATTTCCATTATACTCGTTACTCGAATCGAGCAGGTCCTAGCGTCAAAACCACTCTAGCATTTTAATGCTCCCTCATCACTAGTAGACATATAATAAGGTAAGTATCAATAGGTATAAACCCATTTATATCCATATAAAATACCAAATACGGTGCATCCAATGCAGAAATGGTGAACAGAAAGCACAATGCTATTCAGTAGTGCAACTCATGCATAAATACCACCATTGTAACCAGTAACACCCTACTCGCGTTTCAAAATAGTTTGCCAGGGGTCAATGCCCCTAACTCTGTCATTAAGGGGTTAAGTCCTCTGGTAGAAATATCCCTCTCCAAGCCTACAGTGAGAAAATGCTTATTGTGTACGTTAAATATTATTCTTCTTGTAATGTAATATTTAATAAAGGTATGATTTGATGTTCTGGCATATTTTAATGAAACGTGACCTTTATTCTGATTTTCCTGGCAGGTCGCATGTTTGCTATAGGTTGCTCTATGGGCCCCATGATGCACTACTGGTATTCCTGGCTGGATCGGACTTTTCCTGGCCGTGGGATCAAAATAGTTTTGCGAAAGGTTCTAATTGACCAACTGTCAGCTTCCCCTTTTCTAGGACTATGGTACTTCTTAGGTAAGATTTACTCACCGCATTAGACACCTTCCTGATCAATACTTCATATATTTGGTCCCCTTCTTTGAAGCGGGGTTAGAAACAGACTGCTTTATTGTCGGCAGATGATGGCTGTGTTATTCAGCCATCATCTGCTTCTAACAGACCCACTGTTAACCTGTTAAATTCCGTTGGCAATCTGTTAGCAGTATTTATGGTGCACATCCTAGGGGTGCATACATCCACGCTATCTATGTTCTAAAATATAACGATTTGACTCCCACTCCCCTCCTTCTCTCCCTCCCATTAAAAATGTTAAAAAAAAAAAAAATCTACATTTTATTTTAAAAGCTTCAATTGATGATGTCATATAATCACCATGTTTAGCAATTTACCTTCTGTGGGATCTATGTATCTATAAGTGGCCACAATAAAGTTTTATGTTCATTAGCAATTTACACCCCAAGTCCCAATGTCTGGTAGTGCTGTAGCATGGTCTCTATACCTGTTGCATACACTGCGGTGTAAGAAATAAGTTCATATATATTAGGACAGGTCGCAAATCCTTTATTTTTTTTTTTTCCCCTTTTTTGTCTGTGTACAGGTATGGGCCTAATGGAAGGACAGAAATTGGAAGATAGCTTGGCTGAGTTTAAAGGCAAGTTCTGGGAGTTTTATAAGGTACGTGTGTGTGATTTGACTCATGGTTTGTATTAGATTATTTACATTATATTAGACACCTGATTAAGGCTGTTTGCAGCGAAACTCGTATGTTAAAGCCGCTTTCATTTTTAGGCTAGCCTCTTATATACCTGTCCATTTACAGGAGAGCGGTATCATCTGGATTATATTTATGTTCTTACTATGCATGTTGTGACTAACGAGGTTTTTCTTTTTTTAGGCTGACTGGACTGTGTGGCCTGCTGCCCAAATGATCAACTTTTACTTCCTCTCACCCAAGTATCGTGTCATTTACATTAATGTGATCACAGTAGGCTGGGACACCTACCTGTCATACCTCAAACACAGGGTAAGACTTATTATTTTTAACTTCTGATTTTCAGTGTTTTTAATAAATCACAAAATCATACATTTCATCCTTCTGACATTTATAGCAAAGGGTGTGTGACCTAGATACTGATGTAGGCACTATAGAGAGCAAAGGTGTTTGGCCAGGAGAATCTGACCTATCTCTTGCCATTGAAAGAGCCTACAAAGGGATATAGAGTCCCTCTAAAGCCCATTTAGACGTCCATGTTTAAACTGGTACAAGCCACACGTACTGGTATGGTCATCCGTGTGACTTCCGTGTTTGCATACGTGTAACATCTGTGTGACTGGTACTGGTAAAATAATCCATGATACTGAAATTAATGTTTTTGGGTTTTTTTTTAATATGTACCTCGTATAAGATGAGCAAAGCCTGAAAACTTATAGATAGATAACGAAAGCTAGAACAGATAAAATAGAACAGGTAAAATAGAGAGAGATAAAAAAGAAAATAAGAAAAAACATATAAAATAGAAAAAAAGAAACAGAATAGCTCAATAGAGATAGCTGGCTTGGCCAGCTGTTTAAAAAAAAAAAAAGAAGACATGGGGTCCTCCACAATTTTCTTATCCAGCACAGGAACATCAGCTGCAGGCTGCAATCCTCAACTGTCTGCTGTGTGTCTTGGCTGGTTATTAAAAATAGAGGGGATCCCACGCTTTTTTTTTTTTTAAAAAAAAAAATTTGATGTAAAAAAAAAAATAAAAAAATGTCGGGTCCCCTCCATTTTACTAAAACCAGACAAGGTACAGCACACAACTGGGAGCTGATATTATTAGGGTGGGAAGGGCCATGGTTATTTGGTCGTTTTCAGCCTATCCATAGCAGACCACAGCCGTCCCAGAAGTGGTGCATCCATTAGATGCGCCAATTTTAGTGCTGGACCCGGCTCTTCCCATTGCCCTGGTGCGGTGGCAAACAGGGTAATATTTGTGGGGTTGATGCCAGCTCCACCTGGCATCATGCCATGGTATTAGTAATGGGTGACGTCTAGCAGACAGCACAATTACTAATCCAGTAGTTTAAAGAAGCATAAAAACGTTTATTTGAACAAACCCCCCTCCCCCCCCCCCACTCCAACCCTCGTTCACCAATTTTGTTTTAAAAAAAAAAAAAAATTACAAAATCCATAATCCGTAATCCATTGTGAGGTCCCACGACGTTCCCCAAAAGCGAACCTGTAAAGTCATAAAAAGAGAAAATTATTCAATAAAGATGAGACACACCCTCTTTTCCAATTTATTTCCCTGTCAAAGCCCTAATCGTGCTCCACCGTAATCAAATTGGGGGGTCCACGTCGATCCAATACTGCTGGCACGTTCAATCGAGAACTGGACATTCCTCATTGATTGTGAGAACAGCCCCTAGAGGCACACAGACTGCTTCATGTGCACCCTGCGGTGACCTGGACCTCATAATTTCAGCCCTGGTCAGCGCAGGGGCGCCCTCAGCAGTGTGTGTGCACAGCAGTGACGTCACTGGTTCATCGGAGTATCCAATGAACTCGGATGACCTCCTGACGACACCCGCGCTACCACAGGTCCTGCGGCAGTAACGTCATGGGTTAATCGGAGTTCAAAATGAACTCTAATGAACCCGTGAAGTCACTGTTGCCACACCCACATTAGCAAGGGTGTCGCCAGGAGGTCATCCGAGTTCATTGGATACTCTGATGACCTCCTGATGTCAACGCACACACACTGCTGGATATTCATGTGTCCCCTGCGATGTTGTCACCGATGCTCAGGTCTCTGGTGATGCTGCTGCTTCCTGGTCCGTGATGCAGTGAAAATGCAATGAGCGGGGTTTGGAAGCAAGTGACAGCAGGCTGAAGACCAGAATGCTTAAGGCAGGTGATTATAGAAAATAATTTTATTTCAAAGACACGTGTTTTTTCCGGTATGTGTCACACTGATATCACAAAGACCACATCAGTGTGCGATCCGTGTGACACCCATGCTGCTGGAGAAAAAACGGACATGTCTCAATGTGTACGTGCAGGGCCACACAGTTTATGTGAAAGCACGGATGTGTGAGTAACACCTTAGAATGACATGGGCATGTGTGACATCTATGTTAAAAATGGATATCACACGGACATCTGAAAGGGGCCTAAGACCAACAAAATCAGTTGCTTATTAAGGTCTGACCGTTATAAAGATAAAGACAAAATATGAAACATTTTTCAAGAAGTGGAAAAGAAACTAGCTATTGGAACACCTACTGAGAGCAGTGAATGTACATTATTCGATGATCCATCTAGCCAACTTAAGAGTGCTAGCCCAAGGAAGAGTGCTAGTCATCCCAAAGAAGGAAAAACTGCAGACACTCCTTGTATTGCTCTACTAAAACTGTGACACTTAGGGTATTTCATTTATTCAACCAGTTCCAGGCGAATGGGCCCTCTTTAAAAGAGCCCCAAAGAAATCAAACAAGTCCCACCTAATATGATCCTTTACCACAAACGCCCTATTGTGATCCTCTGCCATAAATGTATCCATTCATTAAAGATGGTCCATTTCAACCACTCATTCCTTATTGGAGGGCGGATCAGTGGCTTTTGAATGACTCGAGGTGGGTCACTACGCTTGTGGAAATCAGAAAGTGACTTTAAATGCAGTTTTTAATCTTCACATGGAAACGATGATTAAACAAACCTGTCAGGTCTCCTATGTCCTCCAACCCAGCAGCATGTATATGTATAGCCAAATTCCCTGCCTAACCAGCCCTGTATAATATTATTCACTTAACTCCATGTTTATAAAAAGGATTTATAAGCTCTGCTTTTCCTATGCTAATCAGGACTTTGACTAGTCGATGGGGTGTTAAGGCTACTTTACACACTGCGATATCTGTCCCCGATATCGCTAGTGTGGGTACCCGCCCCCATCTGTTGCGCGACACGGGTATATCGCTGCCCGTGCCGCACAACATCGCCCAGAGCCGTCACACATACTTACCTGTCCGGCGACGTCGCTGTGACCGGCGAACCGCCTCCTTTCTAAGGGGGCGGTCCGTGCGGCGTCACAGCGACGTCACTGAACCGCCGCCCAATAGCAGCGGAGGGGCGGAGATGAGCGGGACGTAACATCCCGCCCACCTCCTTCCTTCTGCATAGCAGCCGGGAGGCAGGTAAGGGGAGCTTCCTCGTTCCTGCGGCGTCACATGCAGCGATGTGTGCTGCCGCAGGAATGAGGAACAACTTCGTTACTGCTGCAGTAACTATTTTTAAGAATGGACCCCCATGTCGCCGATTAGCGATTTTGCACGTTTTTGCAACGATGCAAAATCGCTTATCGGTGTCACGCGCAACGGCATCGCTAATGCGGCCGGATGTGCGTCACAAATTCCGTGACCCCAACGACTCCGCATTAGCGATGTCGCAGCGTGTAAAGCCCCCTTTAGTTTCTTGAGACTTGTCAACCCTTTTTCCATGTTATCATGTCCTTTAGAGAGTCGCATTGCGCATAATCTGAAAAATGGCGTCCGCCCTTGCTATCGTTCACATTGCACGTTTCTGAAGCCGGGACGCGTACATCCAGTTTTGGTGGTGCAGTGATGCTACAAATATGAGCCACACGCATGGAGCTGGAGATGACACCAGATTGTGGAAATTGTCCACAGGGGCATGATAACATGGAAAAAGCATCGACTAGTCTGGGGAACTAACTCCCCCATTAACTAGTTAAAGCCCTAATAGCCATAGGAATAGCGGAGCTTATAAATAGTTAAACATTGAGTTAAGTAAATAGCATTATAGAGGGCAGCTAGACAGGGAATTTCATCATACAGGTGTGACTGCTGTGTTGGAGGGCATTGAGGACATGAAGAGTTCCCTTTAAAGGCAGAAGCCCCTCCTCTGGAAAAAGTGTAATTTTGATGCCGGTGACCAAATGGCATAATTCAAAGGTGTCTTGCCAAAAGGGCTGAAGCTTAGAGCGTTACTACCATACTCTTACTACGTAAAGCACCTCTAGAACTCGTGCGGCACCACAGGGTGAAGCTTGTGTATCATTGTTGGGCACCTACACCATCTGGAAATAGTCTTGTGATTCTTTTCTTGCACTCGGGAAGTCAAAAATAATTTGTCAGTCGTAACAATTTGCTGATCTTCTCTGGGCAAGGTAATACCACTGCTCCCGTGAGCTTATGAAAGAAGAGAGAGAGTCTCTTGGTCCTTATAGTAAGAGATATATAAAGGGGAAAAAAACACATGGGAGGGAGGTGTGGGTTGCAATACAGTTGACTCGGAAGATGGTGGTAACACCCCCTAGAGTGACTGTAAGACATGTATGAAGTTGACTGTGCTGATACCATACTCCTACTCTCTGGGTAAGAACATGCTCTCTAGCTCTCAAAGTAGGGCAGTATAGAAATTCCAGGGAGAATATGACAAAGCCTCATATTAGAAGAGGACGATAATAAGGAGTCTCGTCTGACTGCAGAAGGAAACTGTGTTATTAAATAGGAGGATCATGACCATAGGTCTGTTACAAACCTTTGTCAACTATCAACATGTGCTAGGTTGGAAGGAGATGAAGGGTAAAGGCCCCTTTACACACTGCAATATCGCTAGCGATATGGCTGTAACATGACCGGTTTTGTGTCGTAATAGCGACCTCCCCAGCGACATTGCAGTGTGTGACACGCATCAGTGACGTGGCCCCCGCTGTGAGGTCGCTGATCGCTACAAGTCGTTCAGGACCATTTTTTGGTCCTTTGTTTCCCGCTGCGCAGCATGTATCAGTGTGTTTGACACCGTTACAACAACATCGTTAGCAACCCAGCGTGCTAGCCTTCCCTTTCCAGCGAGGTCGTTCTGCAGGTCCGTATCGCTGCTGCGTCATTCGCCAGATCTGCTTTTTTGACAGCTCACCAGAGACTTTCCAGCGATCCCGGCCAGGTCGAGATCGCTGGTGGAATTGCTAGAAAGTCTCAATGTGTAAAGGGGCCTTAAGAGATGGAAGATTAGGACAAGAGGGCCTATTATCAGGTGTGATCCGAGGCATGGAAAGCAGGGGAGTATATTAGTTTCCACCCTGTCTATGTGGCCAAACAATGACAAATACGATTTACTCTGATTTAAGGCCAAGAAAAGTACACCGGAGAAGGGGCAGATAATTGAGCACAAGATCAGACGGGACTTGTATATCCAAGTGTTTAATGGCTGTCTTGCCTATTAAAGGGAACTTTTTACCAGATTTTTTTTCTACACCATCTGAGAGTAGCATGATGTAGGGGCAGAGACCCTGATTCCAGCAATGTGTCACTTACTGGGCTGTTTGCTATCATTTTGATAAAATCACTGTTTTATCTGCTGCAGATCTAGCAATTCTCTGAATACTGAGCCCTGTATAACCCCCACACTACCACCAATTGGCAGCTGTCTGTCCATGTACAGTGTACACAGCTATCAATCAGTGGTGGGGGCTGGGTTATACAGAGCTTATGAATATGCTGAACTACCCTGCAGTAGCCAAGCAGTCCTGTAATGATGATCTACTGCTGATTAATCAATGATTATATTAAAACTACACTAAGAAGTCCAGTAAGTGACATGGCGTTGGAATCTGGATCTTTGACCCTACATTGTAGGGATGCTGGAGATGTAGAGCAAAGAGGAACTGGTTTGTTGAGTCACTTTCCTGCATGGAAGGCGTCACTGACTGGTGTGTACTGTGTGTTCCCCGAAGCAGGGTTCCATATAGAACGGGAATTCCTGTAACATTGACTTTCCTTCCCCTTGCATTGCAGGTTGAAGAGTCTCCAGCAGGCATGGAAGCTGATAATAGAAATGTATGTACTCCGGACAAGCTCTGCACTACGTCCTCACCTTTGCCAAAGACCATCGATGAAAAGTTATGAATGAAAAGAACTATTTTCACCTCCACGCGCGTTGTGCTTGGATGGTACCATTTTGCCATGCTCATGTGCTGTATAGCAATGCCTTAAGACATTATTTCTCTAGTCCCTTCCACGACAGCATAGGAGGTTGTCTCTCCACGCCCTAATTGGGACAGGAAGTTCAAGAGGTTTAAAAGGACCCTCCCACCTCCCATAGCCAGTGTCTTTCCTGTCCCCATGGGGCATGGAGAGGTTTTGTTTTTTCTCCTATGCTGTGGTGGCCGGCGAACTGCAGTATATTTTTTTTTTTTTTTTTTTTTCTCCCCCCTATTACCTTCAGCCGGACGGCATCGGTCGGGCCTTCACCGCTCCTCCCTTGCTGTTCCCTCACGCTGTGGGGGACCGCTGCTCCAGCCTTCCGGATCCTCCTGAGGGGTGATGCAGGCTGTTGAGCTCCCCGGCCGGCGTCCTCCCTGAGCCGCCGGCCGCCTCCCGCATGCACGCTGCCGGAGCGATCCGGAAGTGCTCCCGGAGGCGGGACTTCTGGTCTTGCGGACTTCCGGTCGAGCGCTTCCGGTTTGCGGAGGCAGCGTGGAGGCACGCCGACTGCGACTCGACCTGCCCAGGACCGGATGCGGGAGGCGGGGAAACGTGCACCGTCACTGGGGAGGCAGGCCCTTGTCCATAAGGGCTGCCACGAAGACATCAGATCATGGTAAGACCGTGCTCCCTGTCATGTCTTCCGCTGCAGCTGCCTCTGCAGAACCCAGTGTGCCCCCTGCTACTGTGAGTATGGAGGGGTCTGGTCCCTCGGACATAGGTCTCATCAGTGATTATGGCTCTCTGCTCTGTGTTTTCTAGGAGGACAAGGCCACCAAGAAAACTGACAGAAATGAGAAATCAGAGAAGCCTGAGAAGTCAGAAAAAACTGACAAGTCCGATAAGCCTGATAGACCTGACAGAGTGGACAAAATTAAAAAATGTCCCATCTGTATAAAGAAGCTCCCTGCAGTATGGGATAAAAAGCTTTGCCAGCAATGTACGGACCAGGTTATTAGGGCCGAACAACCATCTCTGATAGATGAGTTGCGGTCCATGATGAAACAGGAGATTAGGGCCTCACTGGCTTCTCTCCCTGTTCCTGGCCCTGTTCCTGGCCCTGTTCCTGGCCCTGTTCCTGGCCCTGTTCCTGGCCCTGCTCCTGGCCCTGCTACTGGACCCTCTCCTCCAAAAAAGAGGAGACTCCAGTCGACCCCTTCTGATCAGGAGGACGCTGATTCCACCTCTGAGGGTCCTGATGAAGGATTTCCATCTGGGGGGTCTGACCAGTCCTTTCTTTTTCACTCAGAAGAGTTGGGGGATCTTATTGAGGCAGTTCGGAGCACTATGGGTTTAGAGGAAGTGCAGTCTCTTCCTTCTATCCAGGACGAAATGTTTGCTGGCCTGAAGTCAGTCAAACAGTTGGGATTCCCAGTTCATGCCAATATATTGGATATTGTTTCTCAGGAATGGGAATGTCCTGAGAGGCGGGTACGGAGTGACCTTAGACGCCGGGTGGGGGGAAGACTCTCAGCGTTTCTTACCCAGTGGCAGTCCATAACCTCTTGCCAATGGGTTCTGAAGATCATCTCGGATGGTCTTCTCATAGAATTCCTTTCCCCCCCTCTTCCGGGTCTCCGAGTCACTGCGCTGGCATCGCCGGGTTCACAGACTCTGTTGTACACAAAGATTTTAGAGTTAGTGCACTCGGGGGTCGTTTCCCCAGTCCCGAGTCGGGAAGAAGGGATAGGACACTACTCCCGTCTCTTCCTGGTCAAGAAGCCATCCGGCGACGTCCGTATAATTATCAATTTAAAAAGTCTAAACCGTCAGGTCAGGTACCGGCGGTTCAAGATGGAGTCGGTGAGATCAGCTATTCCCCTGATAGGTCTACACCACCAGATGGCCTCTATCGATCTGAAAGATGCCTACTTCCATGTACCCGTCCATCCGGGACACAGACAATACCTCAGGTTTGCGGTGCTTCACGGGGAAGAAGTACTTCATTTCCAATTCAATGTACTTCCCTTCGGGATCTCCTCAGCTCCAAGGATCTTTTCCAAGATCATGGCAGAGGTGGTCGCCTTTATAAGATTGCAGGGTATCTGTCTAGTTCCGTATCTGGACGACTTTCTTCTCATGGCTCCGTCTGCTCCAACCCTCCGGAGCCATGTGGAGAGGTCTTTGGGAATCCTTCGGTCTCTGGGATGGATTCCCAATCTCAAAAAATCACAGTTAACCCCCTCCTCCACACGGCAGTTTCTCGGAGTGCTGCTGGACTCCGACAGACAGGCATCTTTTCTCCCAGAGGGCCACAGGATAGCTCTGTTATCCAAAATCTCGAAGCTCCGCAGGCAGGCTCGCCCAACGCTTCGAGCGGCTATGTCGGCCCTGGGTTCCATGACATCCTGCATCCCCTCGGTCAGGTGGGCTCAGGCCCATTCTCGGTGTCTCCAGGATCATATCCTGACACACTGGGACAGACTCCCGTCATCCCTAAACAGAAGGTTTCGCCTCTCGGAGTCCGTCTCCTCATCCCTTCTCTGGTGGCTGAGTCCCGCCAACCTGCAGGTGGGGGTTGCCTGGACTCAGAAACCCCTGGTTACACTGACCACAGATGCCAGCCTACGTGGATGGGGGGCAATGGTGGCAAATTCCCCATTTCAAGGGGTCTGGAGTCCTTACGTCAGCTCCCAATCCTCCAACTACCGGGAGCTCAGGGCAGTCAGGGAAGCCCTCCTTGCGGCTCAGGACCTCGTCCGGGACTCTCACGTCCTGGTATATTCAGACAATGTCACAACAGTGGCACATCTCCGCCATCAGGGCAGTACACGCTCCGGCGCCCTGAAGTCGGTATCCTCCCGAATCTTTCAATGGGCAGAACAATCTCTGCTCTCCCTTTCTGCGGTCCATCTGAAGGGCTCCCTCAATCTTCAGGCGGATTTCCTGAGTCGTCGGGATGTTCATCCAGGGGAATGGAGCCTGGATCAGGCAGTGTTCTGCTCTCTAGTGGCAAGGTGGGGTGCACCAGAGGTGGACCTCTTTGCCTCAGCAGAGAATCGCAAGGTCGCAACATATTTCTCCCTGAACCCAAGGGACGAGGCTTTAGGGGTAGACGCTTTCTGCCACAGTTGGTCCTTTCGCCTCGCTTACGCGTTCCCCCCTCTTCCTCTTCTCGCACGGGCCCTGAGGAAGATCAGAGACGAGGGGGTCCCAACTATACTGGTAGCCCCTCTGTGGCCCCGGAGGAGTTGGTACAGCTTGGTCATGACGCTAGGAATCGGCGGCCCAGTCCTCTTAGGTTCGGACCCCAGCTTACTGTCACAGGGTCCGATTTTCCATCCGGCTCCTCAGAAACTCAACTTGGCTGCCTGGCTTCTGAGGCCCGGGCACTGAAGGCTCAAGGGCTTTCTGACAAAGTTGTGGCTACGCTGCAGAAGAACCGTAAACCTGTGACTAATAGTATATACAACAAAATCTGGAAGAGATTTTCCTCCTGGTGTGGTTCTCGGCCTCCTGACCCTTTTCGGCCTAATATTGCGCAGATTTTGGACTTTCTCCAAAGTGGTTTAGACTTAGGTCTTAGGCCCAGCTCCCTGAAAGTTCAGGTGTCAGCACTCAGTGCAGTCTTTGACACGGCTCTGGCAGATCATCGTTGGATCCGTCGGTTCTTTGTGTCCGCTGGTAGACTCTGTCCACGTCGGAGGGTCCTGACGCCTCGCTGGGATCTCAATGTGGTCCTTACAGGACTATCTCAATCTCCGTTTGAACCTCTGTGCTCTTGTAACATTCGTTCCCTTTCTCACAAGACTGCTTTTCTGGTGGCTATTACATCTGCTCGCAGAGTCGGCGAACTTCAGGCTTTGTCTGTTAGGGAACCTTATCTGACCATCAGAGATGACAGCATTGTTTTTCAGCTGGACCCTTCCTTCCTTCCCAAGGTGGTTTCGGATTTTCACCGTTCGCAGTCCATCGTCCTGCCTTCATTCTGTCAGAATCCTCGGACTCCGGGTGAGGAAGTGTTTCATTCTTTGGATGTCCGTCGGATAGTGTTGCACTACCTAGAGGTTACTGCTTCTTGGCGCCTTGATTCTAACCTGTTCATCCAGCCCTTTGGCCGCAATAAGGGCAAGAAGGTGGCTAAGAGTACAGTCGCCAACTGGATTGTGCGAGCAATTAGAGATGCATACCTCGCTCAGCATCTCTCTCCGCCTACTGGATTCACGGCGCACTCCACCAGGGCTACCTCTGCCTCCTGGGCCGAACGGGCAGGGGCCTCCCCTGAGCAGATCTGCAAGGCGGCTACGTGGTCTTCGCTCCATACCTTCACGAAGCATTATCGTCTGGATCTGGATTCCAACAGGGATTTGGCCTTTGGCAGGAAAGTCCTGCAGGCTGTGGTCCCCCCCTAGGTATCAATTCTTTGGTATTCCTCCTATGCTGTCGTGGAAGGGACTAGAGAAATAAGAATTATTCTTACCGATAATTCGCTTTCTAGGACCTTCCACGACAGCAGGTAATTCCCTCCCCTATGTATTCATGTATTCCTGAATGTGTAGTACTTCTCATATGCTATGGATTCTTTGTAAGACACTGGCTATGGGAGGTGGGAGGGTCCTTTTAAACCTCTTGAACTTCCTGTCCCAATTAGGGCGTGGAGAGACAACCTCCTATGCTGTCGTGGAAGGTCCTAGAAAGCGAATTATCGGTAAGAATAATTCTTATTTTTGAGCATTATTTATTACAGTGCTTTATTATACTAGTGGGATGATTGTGGGAGATGGACCTAAGATTTCTATACGAGGTGAACAATTTCTTCTGAGCAGGATTATATGAAGCTGGAGGGCCACAATGCTGTTCAGTACTTTGGAAATTCTATTTAATTTCTTTATATATTCTGTATATTTTGTATGTAATTATGTATGTACATTGTACAAAAAATGGTTGCCTTATTAATCTATACTGGCCAGAAAATAACGACTTAAAAATACTATCATGTGAAATGAAACCTCCTGATACTTATGGAAAGCAATGTGTGAAATGTGTTAAAATGACCAGTAGTTTCCCATGGTCCTCCTCCCTCAGGAGTGATATGATGTATCGCCATCTGATGTATTCAGCTCCCCCATGCCATATGTACCCTCACCTCTTGGCTGCAGCAATCATATATACAGTGTGTCGTCAAAGGCTGGCGGGGGACCATGGTACTGGCAGTACTGGAGCGATGGGTCGACTTTTAACTTTGGAGTATGAATAGTTGTTTTTTTTTTTTATCAAACTTTCTATTCTACAAGAATGCTCTTTTACTGGGGTGGTAGAATACTGTTCACATCTGTCTAAGGGTACTTTCACACTTGCGTTGTTCTCCTTCCGTCACAATCCACCCTTTTGGAAAACAGCGGAATCCGTTAACGGATTCCGCTGTTTCCCATAGACTTGTATGGATGACGCATTGTGCCAAAAGGACCTGCGTTGCTTCCGCTGGGCGGCGTAGCGTTGCTTCCGCCCAGCGGGAGGAACGCAGCATGTAACGTTTTTTTTGAGCAGCGGAATCCTTAGGATTTCACTGCGCATGCTCTCTCTGGCTCCCTGCACCTGTAACTAAGGTAAATATCGGGTAACCAAGCAAAGTGCTTTACCCGATATTTACCCTGGCCACGTGTGCAGGGAGCCCGACACTTCCCCGCTCGGCTCTGCCCCCTCCCGCACTCCACTCCGCATGTGTATATATACACACACACTCACACTCACCTGTCCTCAGCACCATGGCCCCGCTCGGCTCAACCCACTCCGCACTCCGCCCCCCACACACATTCTCGACGGCCAAGCGATCAGCTGATCACCCGGCGCTGGGAGCGATCAGTTTACCCCCCTTCCGTGCTGGGAGCGATCAGTTTACCCCCCTTCTGTGCTGGGAGCAATCAGCTGATCGACCGGCTGCTGGGAGCGACCGGCTGCTGGGAGCGATCAGCTGATCGACCGGCTGCTGGGAGCGATCAGCTGATCGACCGGCTGCTGGGAGCGATCAGCTGATCGACCGGCTGTTTCTAATGTGTGTAAAACCCATTAATCTGTATAGTGTTTGCATGTAGGATACAATGCCATGCAAAATAATTCACCCCTTTTGCATTTTTCATGTTTTGGTGTTTTGGTACCTCACAACTGAAAATTTTAATGTGGTTTTTTTTGTTCTGTTTTTTTTTTTTTTTTTTTTTTTTCTTTGAGGGTTTATCAATTCATGTAAAGAACATGTAAAGAACATGCCTACAACTGTGAATATTTGGCTTTCTTTTTATTATGTAGCAAAGAACAAATAGGGCAAAAGAACTAGAAACTTAAGTGTGTATAACTATTAACCCCCCCCCCCTAAAGTTAGTACTTTTGTAGCGCCTCCATTTGCGGCATTTATAGTTGCAAGTCGCTTTGGATAAGTCCACATCTTGCAACTGGGATGTTTGCCCATTCCTTAAGGCAAAACTACTTCAGCTCCTTCAAGTTAGATGGTTTCCTCTGGTGAACAGGAATATTCAAGCATAACCACAGATTATTAACTAGATTAAAGGGAACCTGTCATCAGAAATTTGGCTTTCAACCTAAAGGTTTCCCCCTCTGCAGCTCCTGGGCTGCATTCTAGCAAGGTTCCTGTACTTTTTGTGCCCCCTTTTAAACCAAAATAAATACTTTATAAAACTGTACCTTTTCGGTTTGAAAATCTTGTAAATTATCCATGGGGGCGGGCTGTGTGGCGTCCGTTGCTGTATCTTACGCCGTCCCCCATGTTCCAAATCATCCCTCATAACGCCGCCCACTGCGCTCTAGGTCCCGTGCACGCCGGGACACCTGGTGACGTGGTCGCACGCACGAGAGTATGGGCGGCGCTGTGATTGCATCGCAAGTGCGCGCCCATACTCTCGTGGGCGCGCTCTCCCCTCTGTACGTCGCTCAGATCCTCCGCTTCTCCTGTAGTGGCCTGCTCCGCTCCTCCCATCTATTTCCTGCTGCAGGGTACGATGGGAAGGAGGTGACGTCGGGCCGGCACAGAACGCTGGAGGCAGTGGGGAAAGGGCGGGCACGAGAGTATGGGTGCGCACTTGCAATGCAATCACAGCGCCGCCCATACTCTCATGCCTGCGAACACGTCACTAGGTGTCCCGGCGTGCACGGGACCTCGGGCGCAGTTGGCAGCATCCTGAGGGATTTATTTTGGTTTAAAAGGTGGCACAAAAAGTATAGAAACCTTACTAGAATGCAGCCCAGGCGCTGCAGAGGGGGAAACTTTTAGGTTGAAAGCCAAATTTCTGATGACAGGTTCCCTTTAAGGTCTGGGTTTTGACTAGGCCACTCCAATAAATTTACACATTTCCCCTTAAACCACTCGAGTGCTGCTTTAGCAGTACCTTTGGGTTATTGTATTGTTGGAAGGTGATCCTCTGTCCCAGTCTCAAATCACTGACACAGGGAAACAGGTTTTGCTGAAGAATATCCCTGTATTTCCCACCATCCATCTTCCCCTCAACTCACAATATTTTCCTTGTCCCTACTGCCGAAAAACATCCCCACAGCATGATGCTGCCACCACCATGTTTCACTGTGGGGATGGTGAGCTGTGTTGGTTTGGTGCTAGACATAGCATTTACCTTTGTGGCCAAAAAGTTTAAATTTTGGTGTCATCTGATCACAGCACCTTCCTGTATACATTTGGGGAGTCTTCCACATGTCTTTTGGCAAAATCAAAATGAACCTTAAAATTTTTGCCTGTAAGTAAAGGCTTTTTTTTCTGACCACTCTTCCATAAAGGCCAGCTCTATGAAGTGTACCGCTTATTGTAGTCGTATGGACCAATACTTAATTCTCTGCTTGGGAACTCTGATTCTTCAGAGTTTTCTTTGGTCTCTGTTTTGCCTCTCTGATGCCCTCCTTGCTTGGGCTGAGAGTTTTGGTGGGTGGCTTTCTCTTGACAGGATTGTTGTGGTACTATGTTCTTTCCATTTGTTGATAATTGATTTGATGGCGCTCTGGGGCATCAGCAGAGATTGGGATATTTTTTTAGAACCCAACCCTGACTAGTATTTCTCAACATCTTTGTTTCTGACTTGTTTGGAGATCTCCTTGGTCTTCATGGTGTTGGTTGGTTACTGGTGCCTCTTTATGGTGTTGCAGAATCTGTGGCCTTTCAGAAAAGGTGTGTATATACTGACAGATCATGTGGCACTTAGATTGCACACAGGGGGACTTCTTTAACTAACCATGTGATTTATGAAGATAGTTACTTGCACCAGAATTTTTTAGGGGCTTCCTAGTAAATGGCAATTTGTATTTGTTATCCCATAAAGTTATTTTTTACCTATATTTTTCTCACTTTACTTCCCCAACTTTAGATTTAGTGCTGATGCATCACACACAAATCGGATTACAAAAATATGTAAACCCAGGTTATGTAACAAAATAGGTAAAAAGCCAAGGGGGTGAATACTTTTCCAAGCCACTTTATGCTACTGACAGAATTTGGCAATGTATTTTTTACAACATTCCTTTTACTTTGCATCACATTGCTTTTTGAACATATCTAATTCTTATACATTTTGTATCCAAATAAATCATGAAAGCCCTAAATCCGTGTGTCATTGAATTCCAAAATCAATATTTTTTTTTTCCTTTTGGACCTACAATGTTTTAGTTTCAATTTTACCTTTAAGACACGCAGGAATGAATGCTAACGAGAATGGAACCATAAACCTAACAAAAGCAACGCTGTATCTAGACACACAAACTAATTAAGTCGCTACTCTTTGGGTGATGCTTACCCGGTATTTGTTGTCCTTTAGCGGTTTTTCACTATGACTTTATACATTTCCTTATGGAAGCCTGAGTTAGTCCGAAATTCACCTCCTGTTCTACTGAACCTCAGGCTGCTTTCTGTCCTCTCTCTATGCTACAGCAATACTGAGACTCAGATACTCCAATAATGTGGCTCGAAGAGATTGTCGGTCTGGGCCAGATGAGTAAAATGGGAAAAGTGAATGACTTCATCAGAATAAATGTCAGCTCGAAGTCACTTTTTCTAAAAGTACAGTACCACTATATGGAGGTAATGTAAGTCTTGGTCTCTTGTAGATATTTATTTTCAATGGCATAGTAATGTTGAGGTTCCTCTGTACCCACAATCAGGCTGTGCTACCATCATTGTAATAGGGTAACTATTTAGGAGCCTACTCAGATGTTTCGCCACTCACTCTGAGCTGAGCCCCTAGCAGGGGTTTAACGACCACGGTGGCAGAGGTCGCCACTGCGACCTGGCCCGCAGGGTTATAGGGGCCCGTCAGCCGCTCTGCAGAGCTGGCTTCTCTCTGTAAGAGAGGAGATGTGCTGTGTAGTGGGCGACTACCAGGGGGCTGACCTGTGAGTCAGGGGGGCCCGGTGTCAGCAGGGGGGCAGAGGGGTACCTGATCTGGAGAGCCCCACCAGGCGTTTCTGACCTGCAGCAGAGCAGAAGTGCTCCTGCACAGAAGACGTAATCCATCCTGCCAGGAACTGCGATGATGTCATGCCCATGTGACCGTGTGGGAGGAGACACAGGATTGCTGGGCAGAAAGCATCAGAAGATACTGATTCCTGAAGATTTGGACATATGACTGGTAATGAGAAAAGAGGGTACATGAGGGGGGGTGCATGGTGAGTGGCATATGAGGGCTGCAGATTGTGACAGAAGGATGTGAAGGGGTGCAGAGTGTTTGAGAGGGGTAAGTTGAGGTACAGGCAGGGTGAGATATGTGGGGCAGGGTGTGTGACATATGGTGGTGTAGTGTGTGTAATATGGGGGGAGCAGGGTGTGTGACATATGGGGGCAGAGATGCAACTACCGCGGTCGCAAGGGTTGGAAGGAGAAGAGAAGTACTTGATTTTTTATTTTGCTGGCTGCATGACACGTAGAGGCTCGGGGGGCTGGCTGCATGACACGTAGAGGCCGGGAGGGGGGGGTGGCTGGCTGCATGACACGTAGAGGCCCAGGGGCGGGGCTGGCTGCATGACACATGGAGGCCCGGGGGACATGGCTGCATGACACATGAAGGCCCGGGGGGGGGAGGCTGGCTGCATGACACATGGAGGCCCTGGGGGGGGGAGTCTGGCTGCATGACACATAGAGGCCCTGGGGGGGCTGGCTGCATGTCACATGGAAGCCCTGGGGGGGGGGGGGGGGGGTGCTGGCTGCATGATACATGAAGGTCTATGGGACTGCATAATAAACGTGGACATCTTATAAATGGACTATAGGGGTGTATTATACATGGAGGTCTATGGGGATGCATTATACAACATGAAGGACATCTTATACATGGACTAGGGGTGCATTATACATGGAGGAGTATGGGGCTGCATAATGTAAAATGAAGATTTATGGGGTTACGTTATAATACATATAGGACTATGGGGTCTACATTATAAAATATGGAGGACTATGGAGGCTACATTACACATGGACTATGGGGTGCATTCATGGTGGTAATACATGGAGAACTATGGGAAATGCATTATAATATATGGAGGACTATGTGGGTGCATTCTAATATAAGAAGGGTTATGTGGGACCCTTTATACTATATGGAAGGCTATGTGGGGGCCATTATAGTATTTGGAGAACTATATACGAGGGGGGACAATGATACAAGCATGGGATGGGAATGTTTTGTGCTGAGGGAAAAAGGCTCTTTCCCTCAGCACCCAGCTTTCCCATGCTCTGCTATAATCTTCTCTCAGCACCCAGCTTTCCCATGCTCTGATATGGTAAAGCTGGGTGCTGAGGGAAAGATGTATGGCAGAGCATGGGAAAGCTGGGTGCTGAGGACAAGATGGATATCAGAACATGGGAAAGCTGGGTGCTTATAGAGGTATTTCAGATCATGGGAAACCTGGGTGCTGTGGGTAAAAGCCAAGTGTCAGCGTCATTATCCTGTACCCCGAGTGTCAGTATCATTATCCCGTACCCGAAGTGTAGGTGTACGTGGAGGGGGTCCTGGTCCAAATTTTGCACCAGGGCCCATCAAACTCTAGTTACGCCACTGGCCCCTAGCTATGTCTGACGGGAGGGGGTATCCTTTTGAGCTTAGATTTATGAAAAGCCTTTGACTAGGATTCATGGGATTACCTATTATATGTTGTAGAAAGCATGGACTTTGGTTGCACAGTGTCCTTGTCTATTCTCCAAACTCCTCTAAGGCCGCTAGTACAGTAATTTTGAGCCATTAACACCATTATTGATGGCTGACCATAATGTAAAAGGCTTCAGTTAAGGTGGCAGAGAACATAAAAGCACACTATTTGCGGACAATATCTCTGCTTATCATTTTTAGAATTTTAAACCTGTTTGACATGGTATCTGGCATTCGCATCAACAACTTTATATCAATACCCATTAATACTAAACTACTGGATCACATAGTGAAGCTCATGCAACTCAGTTTTGACTTCCAACTGTGAAACACAAGCATTCCAATCTAACTGATGGCTTCAAAACAATATATAAAGTCAATAATTCACACCTAATAAGTTGTTTAGAACAGTGGTCTAAGCGTTATTTTTCATGGCTATAGTCAATTCTCAAAAACTGATCTGGCTGCTTTAGATACTGTAGTTGTTCTGTACATTACCTATCACTGTCCCCACAAGTTCCCACAAAACCCCAAAACTAGACTCCCACTAAGCATTCCGTGTACATCGCACAGCTGTTAGTTTGGGTGATCTTCCCCTTTCAAAATATTTATTATACAGGCCAGTTAGCCCAATTAATGACTATCTTCTCTAGGTAATACTTAGCTCTTGTATTTGGATTCATGACGGTAACAGTATTTTCATGTAAACTAGGTGACCGCCTCAGGCTTGAAGTAACAAATAGCTCCACAGTTTTTTCTCCTGACTTGTTTGGATCCTCTTCACTGTTGGATAGATTAGCAGGAAGACATGCTTTCACATCACCTCAATGTCCTTTGTCTGGTTTGTTTGCTTGCCAGTAGTCGTGGGCGAACCCACGCTGTAAAGTTCTGGGTTCGTACTGGACACCTAGTGTCCGTGCACGGACTCCGAACACTGACTTTTCAGGGACGTTACTGTTTAGGTTCGGCCACGTAGATAAAAAAAAAGTTAAACTAAAGCAAAATACAGATTAGAGCAAGAGAACTATCCTTGTCAAGTCTCCCACGTGGCTGTCACACGGCTTCTGGGTCCACTCATTAAGCTCTCATTAATATTCACTGCTTTCCCCTCCCAACCTCTGTGACTGCGTCTGTGAATGGTTCCAGTCAGACTGACGGAGTGCCGGTGTCTCCGGCATGCGGTACTCTCTAATTTTGATACCCAGCCATTATAAAGTGGACAGCTGGGGTTTCGTATTCTCAAGCTGGGGAGACCCATGGTTATTGGGCCCCCCAGCCTAAAAGTAGCAGCCTACAGCTGTCCTGGAATTGTCGCATCTATTAGATGCACCTATTCCGATGCTTTACCTGACTCATCCCGAATTCCGTGGTGCGGTGGAAATCGGGATAATATAACGGGTTAGTGACAGCTCTGAATGTAAAAAAAATCAAAGTGGTCATCAAGCCTCAAGTTAGTAATGGGGAGGGGTCTATGAGACCCCCATTACTAACCCTGTAAGAAAAAGAAACAAAACACAGAGAAAATCCTTTATTTAAAAACAAAAAACATCCACTCTCTAATTAACTCCCAAAACACCCTGCAGGTCCGACTTAATCCACACAAGGTCCCACGACAATCCTGGCTCTGCTACATCTGAAGTTGCAGTGCACAGTCACATTAAAAAAATGTGATCGCTAACTGGGTGGGGAAAGCACTGAATATGCAAGAGAGCAAATGAGCGGACCCAAAAGCAGTAGGACAGATGCACAGAGACTCTGTAAGCATAACTGTCCTGCTCTAGACCCCATTTTGAAGCCCCCTAGCCCTTACTAGCACCATTTTAGAGCACACATGTTCGGGTCCCCATAGACTTATATGTGGTTCGGCGCCAGGCCCATGTTCGCGTTCCAGTCCAGTACTGAACGCTGTACAAATATGTGCTCGGGAACTCAGGAGGAGCTGGTAATATTTTTAATATTTTAAGTTCATGTAGTTACTCTGTCTTGGAAGCTATTGGATATACCTAAATGGGAAGGGGGTTTGGGAGAGGAACGTATGTTGTGGAAATGGCAGAAGTAGCAGCTACATTATCAATCAGATGGACGCAGGGTATAAAGTGCGAATGAGGTGGTATTTGACCCTTCAGAAACTCTCATATGTTCCCAAAATTTAGAGACTCCTCTGTCCAAGAAATCATTTTGGGAGGCTCTTTTGAAGTATCAAATACCTTAAGGCCTCTTTGCACACTGAGAATTTCTAGCTATCCCACCAGCGATCCCGACCCGGCCGGGATCGCTGGAAAGTCTCTAAACAGTCGCTGGTGAGCTGTCAAACAGGCAGATCTGGCCAATGACGCAGCAGTGATACGGACCTGCAGAACGACCTCGCTGGTCGTTGGGGACGTGTCACACAGCAGCTATTTGACGACTCACACCTATGTTAGGGGCATGGTGTTTGGCGCTGAAGCCACCTAGGTGTCTTTTTTTACACGAACCCCTCAGCTCCGATTGGTGATCACTAGTGCGTTCTTATTGGCGACCCCCGAGCTTGGAAAGATTGGCAAAAGTCGCGCTTGTATATCCTTTGTTCCTGAGCTTCTGAGCTTTATAGTATTGAAGACTGGAGAACTCTATAATGACCTGCAAACCAGCACACTCAGGAACAAGGTAGCTTTGAAACAAAGGACAGAAGCGCTAAAGTTGCCTTCTTTTCAGTGAAAGCCGCCCAATCAGAATGCAACAGCGACCACCAATCGGAGGTAAGGGGGCGGGAAAGGGAACCCTATAGCACGCCTATCGGCTGGGTTCTAAGTCGCTAATGATGTCGTTGTAATGGTGTCAAACACACTGATGCATGCTGCGCAGCGGGAAATAAAGGACCAAAAAATGGTCCTGAACGACTTGTAGCGATCAGCGACCTCACAGCGGGGGCCAGGTCGCTGATGCGTGTCACACACTGCAATGTCGCTGGGGAGGTCGCTATTACGCCACAAAACCGGTGATGTTACAGCGATATCGCTAGCGATGTCGCAGTGTGTAAAGGGGCCTTAACAGTCCCAAGACAACACACGTAGATAAATATTCATGTGGTGTTTGGCAGCCAGGAATTAAATTACACATTTACATGTCCTTGGAAAAAAACCTCTGTCAGGCTAGATCTAGTTAGGCTATGTGCGCACAGTGCGTTTTTGCGCGTTTTTCGGGTGCGTTTTTGGCCTCAAAACTGCATGACTTAGCTTCCCCAGCAAAGTCTGAGTTTTCATTTTTGCTGTCCCCACACAACTGTTTTCTTAAGCTGCGTTTTTGAGCTTGAAAAAAAAATGGACATGTCAATTCTTTCCTGCGTTTTTCTGCGTTTTCCGCCCATGCAATGCATTGGAAAAACGCAGCAAAACGCAGAGATCAAAAACGCACCAAATCGCGGTAAAAACGCATGCGGTTTTTGATGCGTTTTTTTGACGCAGGTGCGTTTTTGTGCGTTTTTAGCGGCCAAAAACGCACAAAAACTCAGCATCAAAAAAACGCAGCGTGCGCACATAGCCTTAAACTGAAACTCTACCGGATAATGGTAAACCAACAATTAGCTTGTCTGTTATACAATCAGGAATAGAACTCCGATAAGATTTGGCCTTGTGGAATGTGTTATTTCTCAAAAGAAGACTTTGGAGCTTTCTTCCCTCACGTGAAGATACTAAGTTATGAGAAATATATTCTTGCTAACCTCTAGGGGAAATGTTTTAGTAGCCCTAGCTGCACTCTTGTGGCTTGGGATTACATGAAGTGAATGACTTGGTAATCAACTGAAATGCCTTATTATGGATTCATTTTCCTTATAGTGTTCTTTCTCTGCTCCTTAACCTGTGCATTTTTCCTTCATTCTATCTACAATGCACTTCTGGTTAAGGCCCGTTTCACACATCCGGCATTTCGCTGGATGCCGGATCCGACACACATGCAACTACAGTACATTCATTTACAGTGGAAGCGCGACACCATGCAGATAAATGCAGTTGTGCATAAAGCACACAACCGCATGGTGTCGCGCTTCCACTGTAAATGAATGTACTGTACTGCATGCGTGCCGGATCTGGCATCCGGCGAAATGCCGGATGTGTGAAACGGGCCTAAAGGGAATCTGTCACCAGGTTTTTGCTACTAATTTGTCATTTGAGAGCACCAAAACATAGGAGTAGGGTCTCTGATTACAGTGATGTCACTTACTGGGTTGTATTTTGTGGTTTCAATACAAGCAAAGTTTTATCAGCAGGAATTATCACTACTTGACAACTGGTTTCATGCATCCTAGTCCAACCACTCCCCCAGCACTGAATAGTAGGTCTCTGTCACTATACAATGTACACAGAAAACGTAGAGAAAAGCGAATCCTGAGACACACAGTAGTAGGGATAACTGCCAAATATTATATAATAAGCAAGACCCCAGGATAAATAAAACCTGAAGAGAAAAAAGAGGATGGTATTTATAGTACATCAAAACCGAAAGACCTCACTCATCAATAAAATTATTAAACTTTATTATTTCATCAATATTTAGAAAAAACACACCCAGTGATTGTGGACACACACAGGGGCATAAAGGAGGATTTTGGGAGCAACCTAGGACTTAACCCTTATATTCTCCTTTAAGAGGTACAGCTCCTATATAACCTATGGGGTAATATGCACAAAAGTGTACACACAAGCGCCACACCTTTCTCTGGGCCCCCCCGTTCAGTTTCAATAGTCCTAAATGCACCCTCAATAAAAAGTATTTACCACTAGCAGGGCCAGGAATTGGAGGAGGGGGGAGAAAACATTCTCTATGGGATCCCTATCTCACCCTATAGATCTCACTCCTACCTACCAACGGAGGGTGTGACGCCGTAACTGTTTTGGGCGCCCCCGTTCCACGTCGGCTGACCCTTGATGCGCCCTGACTCCAAGTGGATAATACTAAAAATGGCACAACATTCGTAAGTGATTCCAGGTGATAAAGTAATGAACCCACAACCTGTGATTTGATAGCATAAATATCCTTTCTCACCAAATTTGAAATTGAAAGTCAATATGCCATCACTTAAATCCGTACTTTCTTGTAACCATTAAAACATAGATACACACAGAACTTCCAACTATGCAGGTATGTCAAACAAGCACTTAGATAATAGATTCCTCAATTGTGCATTTATATTTAAGCAAATTCCTGCATATTATGAAGCCAACAACAAATCAAAAAATTTTTTTTTTTTTTTTTTTTTTTGAAATTCCAAGGGGGAATTATTAAATTCCAATTACTTCCCTTTTAGATGTATCTTTTCAAACCGCCTCGACGCGTTTCCCCTTCATTTTAAATTCAAGGATCATCAGGAGGCAAAGAATCCTAGTTGTCAGATGTAGTGATCCATGTATACAGCCATGGATCACTACATCTGACAACTAGGATTCTTTGCCTCCTGATGATCCTTGAATTTAAAATGAAGGGGAAACGCGTCGAGGCGGTTTGAAAAGATACATCTAAAAGGGAAGTAATTGGAATTTAATAATTCCCCCTTGGAATTTCAAAAAAAAAAAAAAAAAAAAAAAAAAAAATTTTTTGATTTGTTGTTGGCTTCATAATATGCAGGAATTTGCTTAAATATAAATGCACAATTGAGGAATCTATTATCTAAGTGCTTGTTTGACATACCTGCATAGTTGGAAGTTCTGTGTGTATCTATGTTTTAATGGTTACAAGAAAGTACGGATTTAAGTGATGGCATATTGACTTTCAATTTCAAATTTGGTGAGAAAGGATATTTATGCTATCAAATCACAGGTTGTGGGTTCATTACTTTATCACCTGGAATCACGTACGAATGTTGTGCCATTTTTAGTATTATCCACTTGGAGTCAGGGCGCATCAAGGGTCAGCCGACGTGGAACGGGGGCGCCCAAAACAGTTACGGCGTCACACCCTCCGTTGGTAGGTAGGAGTGAGATCTATAGGGTGAGATAGGGATCCCATAGAGAATGTTTTCTCCCCCCTCCTCCAATTCCTGGCCCTGCTAGTGGTAAATACTTTTTATTGAGGGTGCATTTAGGACTATTGAAACTGAACGGGGGTGCCCAGAGAAAGGTGTGGCGCTTGTGTGTACACTTTTGTGCATATTACCCCATAGGTTATATAGGAGCTGTACCTCTTAAAGGAGAATATAAGGGTTAAGTCCTAGGTTGCTCCCAAAATCCTCCTTTATGCCCCTGTGTGTGTCCACAATCACTGGGTGTGTTTTTTCTAAATATTGATGAAATAATAAAGTTTAATAATTTTATTGATGAGTGAGGTCTTTCGGTTTTGGTTCTAAAAACTCAACTCAAATTAATTGTTTTTGATATTTATAGTACATCCCCAAAAATAGTATAAGATAATACATTTTATTAAATATAATATAACAAAGAATTAAAGCGAGGTAATTCTAAAAAAAAGGGACATAATATAGTTAATATACTCCAGGTAGTCAGTGAACGTTAAATATGTAAACCATACACAGAATAACAATGGTTTATCATATAATATCAAAATATGCTACAAAATATACACTAAAGGGTGCTTTACACGAGACGACGGATCGTGCGATGCATCGTCGGGGTCACGGTTTTCGTGATGCACATCCGGCATCATACACAACGTCTTCTCGTGTGAAACCTCTGAGCGACGCAGTATCGCTCACAAATCGTGGATCGTGTACTCGTCGCTCAGTTTCATAATATCGTGTATTTTTACTTGTGCCGGTTGTTCATCGGTCCCGTGGCAGCACACGTCGCTCCGTGAGTCACCATGGGAGCGATGAACTCTGGTTACCTGCGTCCCACGGCTTCGCCGGCTATGCGGAATGAAGCAGGTGGGCTCCTCCGCCCCTCCGCTTCTATTGGCCAACGGCTGTGTGACGTCGCTTTGACGCCGAACGTCCCTCCCCATTCAGGAAGTGGACGTTCGCTGCCCACAGCGAGCTCGCTCAGCAGGTAAGTACGTGTGACGGGGGTTTCACGACTTTGTGCGACACGGGCAGCGATTTGCCTGTGACGCACAAACGACGGGGGCGGGTACGATTGATCATGAAATCACACGATCGGTCGTCCCGTGTAAAGCAGGCTTTAGGCTATGTGCCCACGGGTAAAGTGTCCTGCGGATATATCCGCAGGAGCTCCCAGAAATCCGCAGCACAACTTTGTTTACATGCTGCAGATGTGCTGCGGATGTACAGCGGAATGCGGAATATCCTACGGATATTCTGCATTGAGGATACAGTACCATGGCTTCGGCACTGCATCCTCAATGCAGAACAAGTGCTGGAGTGATCGGTGAGTTCATACTTACCTCCATCACGCAGCACTTCACTTTCCGGCTGTGTCTGTCTGCACTGTGCAGGAGAAAGTGGGCGGGCCTGAACTAGCTCCGGCTGTCACATGACTTGTGCAGGCCCTGCCCACCTCCTCCTTCCTGTACCTGGCTCTGCTGCACTCCTCTGCACCGGAGGAAGTGACTCCAGTGTCTTCTATCAAGGCAGGCAAGTGTGGGACTCTGCGGAGAAATCCGCAGGAATGATTCACGTGCTGCAGATTTTTCCGCAGGGAAATTCGCATTATTTCCGCTGCGGATAAAACTGCAGCATGGGCACAGCAGTTCCAAAATGCCATAGAAATGGCTGGGAACTCGTTGTACTGCAGATTTTTGAAAAATCCGCGGAATTTCCGCAGCGTGGGCACATAGCCTAATAAGCCCATGACTATATCATAAATAGACTAAACAATAGACTTTATACAGTGTGTTCACCCAAATCCTGTCCACCGCCATTAACTTGAGAATGGCGGCAGCTATAGGCATAGAAGTGGTGTCTAGGTATAGTAAAGAAGCCATACGCTACACAATGAAACCACCTATAGCGCCACCTGGTGGAAAACAACGGAGTTAACATTTTTATCTCGAAAACGGAACAAGATAGAGAAAAAAAAGTGAATTAAAAAAATTATAGGGCATCATCAATTCAATACGAATCGACATCTTGCATACAGAAATGCTATGATATGAAACCCATGACCCCCCCAAAACATTGAATGCTGGTCACGCATATGTCACTCATTTAACTTTGATGCTCAAAGTGGCAACCGTCAGCTGCAATGCACATCTGGACTCTGGACAGCATACTGTATCTTGCTGCACGTTGTGCAATATGGTAGGTGACACGTTTGCACAAGCATCTGTAACATGTCGTCGTAGGTCCTGCAAGGTTGGTGGAGGGGTCGCATACACCTGCTGTTTGATGTGACCTCACAGAAAGAAGTCCAATCGGGTCAGGTCAGGTGAGCGTGGAGGCCAATCCACGCAACCACCATACCCAATGACTTGCAGGAAGGTCTCCATGAGGTATCGCTTCATGTCCGCAACCTTGTGAGTTTTACACGTTTTAATCATAGCATTTCACTTTTTTCTCTATCTCGTTCCGTTTTCGAGATAAAAATGCTTACTCCATTGTTTTCCACAAGGTGGTTTAATTGCGTAGCGCATGGCTACTTTACTATACCTAGACACCACCTCTATGTCTATATCTGCCGCCGTTCTCAAGTTAATGACGGTGGACAGGATATGGGTGGACACAGTGTATATAACTATACAAGTATAAAGCTAGGAAACAAAAGTATGAGGAATGTGGCTTGGCACTCACCCCCCTCCCTGACACACACACACTCACACTCACACTAACCCTGACACACACTCACCCCCCTCCATGACACACACACACCACACAAACACACACAGTGCATGTGCCAGCCATGGGGATGATGCTGGAGGCCGCTGCGCAAAATTTAAATAAGGGGGAGGAAAGCAGTTGGGGGGGGAGATAATATATAAAAAAAAGACTCCACCCACAAAGGCCTGTCCCAATGCTAAATCATCTACACCTGGGAGGAAGTAGAATGGGTTCAATAGCTAGTGTAGATATCAAACACAACTATACATATATTTCTGCAGGTCAGGATATGCGCACAGTTAAAGTATTCTTCTGTGAGCGCTCAGCCAGACCAATGATTAATCTATCCACTATAGCGCTGATAAAGGAACACTGAGTACACAGCTGCCCTGTCCAGCATCCCTTGGGTCTCTGACTGGTACCCTTTTGTCTCTTCAAGAGATTTGCAGGTTGTTGCCCTATCCATGAAGCCTTGGCCTTGATTTATAGCCTGCCAGACTTAAGCCTTAAAGGGAATTGGTCACTAGGTTTTTGCCACCTAATCTGAGAGAAACATAATGTAAGGGCAGACATCCTGATTCCAGTGATGCGTCACATACTGAGCTGCTTAGTATAGTTTTGATAAAATCACTGATTAATTAGCAGTAGATTATCATTAGTGGACTACTTGGCGTGCTGCAAGGTAGTCCAGCGTATTCATAAGTTCTGCATAACTGATAGATCTGCAGCAAAGAAAACAGTGATTTTATCAAAATGACAGCAAGCAGCCCAGTAAGTGACACATCGTTGGAATAAGGATCTCTGTGTCTACATTATGCTGCTCTCAGATGGGGAAGAAAAAAAAACCTAGTGACAGCTGGAGGGAGCTCAGAAATAAGGCAATCTCCCACACTAGTTCCTCTACTTTACTCCTTCATGCATGCAGCTTTGTTGGGTGCTTAAAACATGGCCTCTGTTGCCATCTAGTGGACAAGCAAAGTTACTTATTTGGCTTGCTGATATGATTGAACCCTACCACTCACACAGGGATGAACAAGCCAGGAGCAATATTAAAGATGCAATCCATAGGTCCTTATTCAGTTTAGGAGAAGCCCTAACTCTGCCCCTGATTTGTCCCTGCTTGACAGTGGAGGTTGGCAATTGTTCCTTCTTAACTGCACCCTCAACTATAAACAAAGTGTAACACAAAACAATAATCACCATAATTCTAAGGACACACCGCGATTAAAACAGAGTGGAATGCGATAAAAAAAATCGCATTCCACTCGGACCAATATTACTCTATGGGGTCACTCCCATGAGTGATTTTTTACTCAGCCCTAATCGGACCGAGAAAACAGTCGCAGCATGATGTGGGTGGAATCCGATTAGTTTTCACTCGCACCCATACAAGTCTATGGGTGCGAGAGAAACAATGGAGGAGATAGGGACATTAGTCCCTACTCCTCCTCAGCAGCGCCCGCTTTCTCCTCCACAGCTTTGCTGTCATCGCAGGATCGCATCACAGTGGCATGACTCTCTGCTTACACTCCAGCAGAGCGGGAGCCAAGTATCATGCGATGCACCTACAGTAGTGCTCATGTGACCCCAGCCTAAGAGAAGTACACACAAGCAGAGGGTGAGACACAGGGCTAAAACGAGTTCACACCGGCTTTCAGGGAAAATGGAGGAAACCAGAAGAAGGCCAAAAGACTTACAAAATTCGTGGAAATTCCCCAAATTCTAAACGTTACAGAATGGGAAAAATGTTGGGAAGAGAAACTCACATACAAACTGCAGGGAAAAGCAATAGAGATAATTCAGCAAAATAATCCTTAACTGAAGAGGTAGGATTCCAAACAATCATTTATCTTAGAAAATAGCCAGCAACGAAGGCCATAAAAAGCACCTCCCCCTCCCAAGATGTGATAGAGCACACAAAAAGAGGAACTGAATATACTTGAACAGAAGTAAAACAGGAAAACAAGGAAAAGGAATGGAAAGACAAAAGAACTGTCAGAAATTGAAGAGAGACAAAACAGGGTGTGGTCCAACACAGAAGGAAACTGACCTTACAACCAGAGGTCACTGGATCAAGCCTGGGGTCGAGCCATAACAGTACTCCCCCTTCTGCAAGAGGCCACTGGACCCTCAGAACACCCTATTCTCTGATGATGCTGATGGAACTCTCTTGTCAGGCAATCTGCATGAAGATCCTCTGAAATAGCCCAGGAGTTATCTTCAGGACCATAACCCTTCCACTTGACCACATATAGCAAGCAGCACCATGACCTGCCTGGATCCGAGAACTTGCTCTACTTCATATAAGGGGCTGGCTGTGGGGCATAGGAGAGGCTGGCTCCTAGACCTTCCTCCTGCTGGGGACATGTCCTGATCTACATTTCTCATAATTCCATTAACTTTGCCCAATGTGCTCCCAATAAATGCTAAACATGTCTCCTAGTCCCTGCGACGTGCCCAAGGGGTCTGGGGGAGTCACCAGGCCGGTGTAGGGAGTGAGATGTCACAGCGGCCAGGCCCGGTTCCGTGACCCCGGCGGTGTCAATAAAGATGGAGGGGTTATTTACAGGGGAGTAGAGTTTGTATTTGTGACGCCACTTGTGGTTTGAAAACATAGGAGCTGCCGCTGCGGGAGGTATTCTCTGGGGTAGATGGTAGCGCAGCACGGTTGGTGCAGCTCTCCACAGGCAGAGCTCTTGCCCCAGGGATGTTAGGAGTAGTAGTCTCCTGCTGCTATGCAGCTAATACGAGGGTAGGGCGTGCGGAGGATTGGATGACACAGGGGTTGCAGTCAAAGTTCTTTACTCACTGAAGTATCATCACCAGTGGCGTAGCAACTGCTTTTGCCGCCCGGGGCGGTCGTCAAATTTTCCACCCCCCCTCCGTTGGCCATCGATAATCCAGAATATATATAACTTGGGTATCTTGGGTATTGGGTGACGGAGGGAGGGGAGCAGCGGCTGATGGGGAAAGCAGTGGTGTATGAAGGAGGGCAGCGGCTGATGGGAGGAACGGTGGCGTATGAAGGGAGGCAGCGGCTGATGGGGAGAGCGGTGGCATATGAAGGTGGGCAGTGGCTGATGGGAAGAGCGGTGGCGGATGCAGGGGGGCAGCGGCTGATGGGGAGAGCGGTGGGGGATGTAGGGGGTCAGTGGCTGATGGGGAGAGCGGTGGTGGATGGAGGGGGGCAGCAAATGGAGGAGGGCGGTGGCAGATCAGAGGCAGTAGCGGCGGTGGATTGGGGTGGTGACTACTGCTGCTGCGGCGGCGGTGCGGCTGAAAGGGGGCAGTGGTGGGGGCAGCGGTGGATCGGGGGCTGATCCGAGGGAGTGGTGGATTGGGGACACTTACCAAATGGCACTTGCAGGGATCACTCTCCTCAGCTTTCATGGATGAAGGGAAGCTGAGGGGAGTGGTCACCTACAGGTCACCGGCTCCAGATCTAAGGTCACAAGGCCGATCTCTTCAATCAGAGCTGGGGGCGGGTGAAACAAAGTTTACCCAGCTCCAGTCAGTGATCAGTGCTATAGCTGCACTGATCATGGCTGGATTTCAATGTTTCAGTGTTTCAATGTTTCAATGTTTCAGCCATGGGACATAGGAGGCAGGGCTGGCTGTGGGAAATGAGGAGTTGGCTGTGGAACATATGAGGGGCTGGCTGTGTGACATATGAAGGAGAAGTTGTGGGATATATGAGGGGCTGGCTGTGGGACATAGAGGATGGCTGTGGGGATATACATGGGGACTGTGGGGGACATTATACTTGGGTTGTGCGGACTTCATACTATATAGGGGTTTATGGGGGACAATATACTACGGGTTGTGGTGACCACACTGTATTGGGGCTGTTGATGACATTATACTGTATAGGTGGCTATAGAGACCATCATACTGTGTAGGGAGACAGTGTGAGGAGGGGATACAGTATGGAGAGGACAACATGGTGGCAATATTAGGACATAGTGTGGAAAGGGAGCACAGAATGGAGAGAGGTTAGCATGCCAGGGAGACAGTGTGAAGATATAGAGAGTGTAAGGCAAAATAGTGGAGAGGCGACAGCATGGTATAGGCTGTGGCTCATAAGGGCAGGCAGTATGGCAGTTATAGCTGATAATAGCAGACAGTGGAATAGCCATATACAATTGAAGCTTATTAATGTTCTAATATTGACAGATATTGTTATGTTGTGAGAAGAAGAAGGTAATCTGGAGAGAAAACTGTGCATATGATATGTCATCTGGACAAGATAGAGACTAAAAGCAAGAAACAACTCAATCAGAGAAGATGTCCTCTATAAGGTGCCGAGATGTAAATGTTTACTTGTTGATAATGACTATGTTTCATCAAAAAAAGTTTGTTTAAAAGAACTGAGAGTACTCAGTAGTTGATACCTTTTAATGGCTAACTGAAAATATGGTAATAATAGCAAGCTTTCGAGACTACGCAGGTCTTTTTATCAGGCATGGTATAACACAAAATCTGAAGAGTCACATATTTAGACACAACAGGACATAGAATAGTGCAGTGAAAAAAAAACCCAAAAAAAAACAAGTCCTGTAAAGCAGAACTAAGTCTATGTCTATGTCTCATCAGTAATGTGGTTCCAGTATGGTCTCCAGTCTGATAATTACTGATAACAACAGCTCCCAGCATCTCCTTAGCACTTTTAATAGCTTGCAATGTTTTCACAACTTGGAAGTTGTGCAAAAACATTGTGATTTTTGGCATTTACACCACCGTGTTGGCGAGCTCCTCCAATACAAGCATAGGATGCGCAGCGCATGGGTGTCCTGTCCGCCCATCAAATTCATCATAGGTTACATCACTAAAGATGTGTAACTTACTCCAGAAATGTCCCCAAAGCAGGTGGATTTTTTTTCCAAGTGTAAGACATTAAAAGAAGGTTTTACAATTTATTTTGTTTCTCTATAAATTTAACATTTTTTAATCAAAATCTATGTCATCAAATTAAGACTGCACCTCTATGTCTTTTTAGAATGGCTACTGTATGTAATTGCACCATTGTTTTAGGAATATTTTATTCACCTTGTTCACTATATAGTACAACTGATGTGTTGGTGTGATGCCTCAGGTCATTACGAGTTCAGAGACACCAAACATGTATAAGTTTACTGTTATCTAAGGGGTTAAAAAAATTCAGACGTTTACGTCATTTTACAAAAAACATAGCATTCTCATTTTTCGTGATCTGTGGCTCAGTGATGGATTATTTTTTGCATCTCGAGCTGACTTTTTAACAGTTCCACTTTTGCGCAGATGCTACGTTTTGATCGCCTGTTATTACATTTTGTGTAAAATTTGCGGCGACTAACAAACGTAATCTTGGCGTTTGGAATTTTTTTGATGCTACGCCGTTTATAAATCAGATTAATTGATTTTATATTTTGATAGATCGGGCATTTCTGAATGCGGCGATATCAAACCTGTATATTTTTTCTATTTTTTTAACTCTTTAATTTTCAATGGGGCGAACAGGAGGTGATTTGAACTGTTTATGGGGGGAGGGGGGGGGTTTGTTTTGTTTGTTTTTTTTATTTTTTTTTTATTTTACTAGTCCCCTAGGGAACTATAAGGATCAGCACTCTGATCGCTCATTTATTTCTGTAGATCAGAGCAGCATTGTTGTAATCTGCAGAAAAGCAGCTCTCCTCTCACACACGGTCCTCTGACCAAACTCTGAGGACTCTGATGGAAAATACTAATGAAACTTGGATCAACCACTGAGGACTCTCATCATCTCTTTTAAACATTTTTCTTCTATCTACCGGCTAACACGGTACAAAGATGTATGAAATTTGGAGAGTTTTTTTGTGTATGAGAAAAATCACTGACGTGTGAAGGAGGAATCAGATGCTGCAAATTTGTTGCAGGTGGATGACTCTTGATATATTTAGCCCATCTCAGGCAGCGTTCACACCAGTGACTGAAATCTACTCCAGCCATGAGCTGATACAGACATCTGCTATATTTATGCCACTTTCTGCTGCAAGGTGAAGTGGATTCATTGGGCTTGATTTGCCTGTAAAGTGTGTGCTTCTTATGTCACTGTAAGTAATTTTATGCCAAAATAGACAAAAGATTTCTCTACCGGCCAACCCAAAAAATATTTGCTTTTGGAGCACAGAGGCTTCTTCATCAGGCAAATTTACAAATGAAACAAAAGTTCATTTTCAGATTATCGGCTGATTAAATCGTCCGCCAGTCACCCGACTGAGGAGCAAAAAGATGTCCATCGGGCGACAGATGATTGTGCTGATGATTGTCCTGTGCTAGAATTATTGAGAATCGATTCACAGGATCCGGTCTATTGAGCTTGTCAGTAATCAGAGAATCATCAGTAATCTGAGAGCCCTGAGATCCGCGGAGGAAGGAGACGGTTCTCAGGGCGTCCAGCGGCCACAGATTACTGACATGGCCGATATACTGGGTCATACAAATCAATTTGTACCAACTGTATTCTGTGCGCCTGGAAGTGCGATGATCGGCCGGTCTAGAAAGACCATTAAATGACGGACGATCGACTGGATGTGGTCGATCAGCGGCCGTTTAACAGATATGATCGGCCACTGTAAGTGCACTGTGCTTCCCACAAGACTGTATGCCGATGAAAACAACTGGTCCTATCATTCCCATAGCTCACAATTACTGGCTGATCGGCCACCAGTGATACACTTTAGGCTGGTTTCAGACGTTCTTGTTTAATCAGGTACCAGTCACACGCATGGTTATGGTCACACGTGTGTCACGCCTGTGTCACACGTGTGACATCCGTATTTGAATACGTGTGACACGTACCAGGTAAAACACGTGTCTATGCAATGAAAAGATGTTCTATATTTACCTGTATCCAGCGATGCTGTCTTCTACTCTGCTGCTAACCCCCAGTCATTATTTTCATTGATTATTCACTGACCGAGGATTTGGAAGCCGGAGCATCGTGAGGACAGCGCCGGACAGCACAGCCGAGGACAGCATCGCCAGGGACATCGCCGGTGACAGGTGAGTATACAGCAGTTTGTGCAGTGCCATCCAGGGGGTCATCGGAGTTCCCAATGAACTCTTAAGAACCCCTGGAAGTCATCATTGTGACACTCGCTGTAGCGCAGTTGTCGCAGGGATGTCATCAGGAGGTCATCAGAGTTCATTGGGAAATCCGATGACCACCTGGACATCCCTGTACACACACTGCTGGCAGGATAATCACCTGGCACTAGTGATGTATCCAGTGATGCTGTCCTCGGCAGTGCTGTCCTCGCCAGTGCTGTCTCCAGCGCTGTCACCGCGATGCCCCTGCTCCCAGCTGCTCACTGCAGTGAATAATCAATGAAAATAATGAGCGGGGGTCAGGAGCGGGAGGCAGCATTACTGGATACAGGTAAATATAGAAAATCTTTTTATTTAAAAACCCATGTTTTCTCCGGTCCATGTCACACTGATGTCACACGGATCACATAAGTGTGCGGTCCGTGTGACACCCGTGCTGCCGGAGAAAAAACAGACACGTCTCTGTGTGAAATAGCGGGGCCACACGGTCCATGTGAAAACACGGCCGTGTAAGTACACAATAACATGGGTACGTGTGACATCTGTGTTAAAAACGGATGTGACGCGTACCTAAAAAATGGACGTGTGAAACCAGCCTTAGACTAGGGCTACACAGCAGCATGGGCGTGCAACATCTAAATCATGCGTCTCATTGCTACATTGAAAGACAAATGTTTCCAAATGTGTTAGATTTTCTGTTTTTCTTTATTACCTTTTTATTACTGCCATATTTACTATACTTATAAATGTGAGGTTCTTAGTGCACATTTTAACCAAATTGTGCAAGCCCATCTGCCAACGACAAGGCGACCTCATCAGATGGGGCCCTACACTACATTTATTGTATTTATAATATTCTTATTATTATCCTAGTAACCTATTCATTACTATTACAATATTATTATACTTATTATTACTATCATTACTCTAGTACTATAAGATCACTATAATTACAGCTGTTGATCCAGAAGAAGGCAAAAAAACCCTGGACACATTTAGCCAATTTGTGTCAAGGGGAAAAATGCCTTCTCGACCCTGGAAAAAGGCGATCAGTCCTAGAACCCTGGATCAATCCTGCTGGTGCCTAATAATGTGTTATGTTATTATAATATTCCTAATAATAATGTAATATTATCATTTATATTACTATTATTTTTTAAATAGTATTTCTATGCTTTTTAACTTTTTTTAATATTATAATTATTACTAATATTTCTATTATTTCTTTATTTGCTATGAATTAGATCCCTATTCCTAAAGCTGTTGATCCAGAAGAAGGCAAAAAACCCTTGGACACATTCAGCCAATTCATGTCACAGGGTAAAAATTCCTTCTCGACCCCTGGAAAAGGCGATCAGTCCGAGAACCCTGGATCAAATCTGACGGTACCTAATAATGTATTGTTATTATATTATTCCTAATAATGTAATATTATAATTTGTATTACTATGTCATTACTTTTATTTTTTTTAAATATTATTTCTATCCTTTTTAACCTATTCTTTCTAATATAATTATTATTACTAATATTTCTATTATTACTTTATTTGATATTAATTAGATCCCTATTTTTAAAACTGTTGATCCAAAAGAAGGCGAAAACCCACAGACACATTCAGACAATTTGTGTCTCAAGGGGAAAAATTCCTTCTCGACCCCGGGAAAAGGCGATCAGTCAGAGACCCTGGATCAAATCCCTAATACCTATTAATAATATACTAATTATTCTAGTCATTATTATAAATACTATTATTATTATTACTAATATTACTATTTATGCTATTTTTAGTTTGTTCCTATTTTACTGATTGTATTACTATTCTATTATTATTATTTATCTCTAATATTTTATTCTAGATATTTTTAGATTATTGCTATTTTATTGTTACTATTATTATTAACATTTGTATTAATATTTTACTAAAATTAAAACTTAGATTCCTATTCCTAAAGCTGTTGATCCAGAAGAAGGCAAAAAAACCCTGGACATAATCAGCCAATTTGTGTCTCAGGGGGAAAAATTCCTTCTCGACCCCGGGAAAAGGCGATCAGTCCGAGAACCCTGGATCAAACCTGCTGAGATTATTTTTATGGCTCTAATTATCATTATTGTACAATTAATGTTAGATTTACTGCTCTTATTATTATTATTATTATTATTATTATATTAGATACTATATTACTGCTCCTATTATATAAGTCTTTTTAATGTTTTTACTACATTTTTAACCTATTTCTAAACCTAATAATTACTATTTATGGTTATTATTATTATTATTATTATTATTATTATTATTATTATGATACTTACCAGATCTTATACTGTTGATGTTCTTACAGCTTGTATGCTGGGGCCACAGTCCATCAGCGTCTCATCACTTTGGAGAGGTTGGTCCAAATGGCGTTTTTTATTCCACTGAGGTTGGAGCTGATGTATTTGAATATGGAGGTCTGCTGGCGGATCATCTGTCTCGGTGCCGGCTGCTTCTTAACTCGTCTCTTTACTGTCTTGTTCTGAAGTCTTTGTCTCTTTGCCAGGTAGATCTGAAGTCGTTGACTCTGTGCCGGCTGGTTCTGATCTCATTGTCTCTTTCCTGGCTGGTTCTGAATGCTTGTTGTAGTATTTTGCACCATTCGTTGTTGAGCTCCTGAACCTTTCTTTTCTTTCTTCTTGGTGTCTTCTTTCTCATCTTCTTCAAAGACTTTCACCTCTCGATATTTCATTGGATCGGATATCACCATTTCATTTCGCTGCACTGGCATCTTCTTGGTGTCTTCTTTCTCACTTTCTTCCTGGTCTGTGACCTCCATTGGTTCCATCATCTGCTCTTCATTCTGCTCTTCTGGCGTCATCGATGGCGCCTCTGGTGTCACTGATGGCGGCTCTGGCATCGCTGATGGCGGCTCTGGCGTCGATAATGGTGGCTGTGGCGTCACTGATGGCAGCTTGGGTCTTTTTTCATAAAATGGAAACGGGAGATATTTTTCTGGGCTTCGCGGTTCGATGGCATCAGGCGCTAAGAAAAAAAGAGCAAGTTAATTATCTGCTGAGATATTCCTTTACATCTATGGACAGAACACGAGGACATAATATGTGGAGTGATCAGTCACCTCCATATTGAAGATCGGTGATGGCAGGAATCTTGTGCTGTAGATGAGCAGTTGGTCTTCTGCCTCTTCCTTGGTGCTGGGACGAGCTGGAGAGAAAACACAAGCAGATAATGGGATCATACAATGTCCAGAAATCCTTAAAATTACAGGAAAATTCCTTTAACCCAAATCACCGTGACCTGCTGGATTCTGAATGATTCTGTGCAAAGAAAATCACACAAATTACTATGGAAAACTATTTTATAACTGACTTTCTGCTCAATCTACAATGTGCTGTAATTCTGTGCTGGACTAATACATGTTCTGGATTATTAAATGCTGGATTATAGGAATGACACTTTATTCTCAGATTCACTGGAAATTGTTATGATATAAAATAATAATCTCACATGATAAGTATCGAGATCCGAAGACGCATTCCTGGCGGCAGTAGACGTCCTAAAGAAAACAGAATCCGGTGAGTGTCCACTTATCACTCATCAGGGATGGACAATAGGACGAGGGTCCGTGTATAATAAAGCTGCGGACCTCCATAGAGTGGCGTCTCCGTGCCATCTTGTAAATATCGTACATTGATAACTCCATAGCAAAATCTGTGAATCCAAAAAAGATTTAGTCACAGATCTGATAAATACACAAACACCGCAGCTACCCACACATATTCATAGTGAGCGTCCCCCCAGGAATCAGACCCCATTACACCCATACAGTGCTGGCCAAACGTATTGGCACCCCTGCAATTCTGTCAGATAATACTCAGTTTCTTCTTGAAAAGGATTGCAATGACAAATTCTTTGGTATTATTATCTGCATTTAATTTGTTTTCAATAAAGAAAAAAAAAAATTTGTCATAAAGCCAAATTGGATATAATTCCACTCCAAACATAAAAAGGGGGTGGACAAAAGTATTGGCACTGTTTGAAAAATCATGTGATGCCTCTCTAATTTGTGTAATTACCAGCACCTGTAACATACCTGTGGCACCTAACAGGTTTTGGCAATAACTAAATCCCACTTGCAGCCAGTTGACATGGATTAAAGTTGATTCAACCTCTGTCCTGTGTCCTTGTGTGTACCACATTGAGCATGGAGAAAAGAAAGAAGACCAAAGAACTGTCTGAGGACTTGAGAATCCAAATTGTGAGGAAGCATGAGCAATCTCAAGGCTACAAGTCCATCTCCAAAGACCTGAAAGTTCCTGTGTCTACGGTGCGCAGTGTCATCAAGAAGTTTAAAGCCCATGGCACTGTGGCTAACCTCCCTAGATGTGGAAGGAAAAGAAAAATTGCCGAGAGATTTCAACGCAAGATTGTGCGGATGGTGGATAAAGAACCTCGACGAACATCCAAACAAGTTCAAGCTGCCCTGCAGTCTGAGGGTACAACAGTGTCAACCCGTACTATCCGTCGGCGTCTGAATGGAAAGGGACTGTATGGTAGGATACCCAGGAAGACCCCACTTCTTACCCCGAGACATAAAAAGCCAGGCTGGAGTTTGCCAAAACTTACTTGAGAAAGCCTAAAACGTTTTGGAAGATTGTTCTCTGGTCAGATGAGACAAAAGTAGAGCTTTTTGGGAAAAGCCATCAACAGGAAAAAAAAAACGAGGCATTCAAAGAAAAGAACACGGTCCCTACAGTCAAACATGGCGGAGGTTCCCTGATGTTTTGGGGTTGCTTTGCTGCCTCTGGCACTGGACTGCTTGACCGTGTGCATGGCATTATGAAGTCTGAAGACTACCAACAAATTTTGCAGCATAATGTAGGGCCCAGTGTGAGAAAGCTGGGTCTCCCTCAGAGGTCATGGGTCTTCCAGCAGGACAATGACCCAAAACACACTTCAAAAAGCACTACAAAATGGTTTGATAGAAAGCACTGGAGACTACTAAAGTGGCCAGCAATGAGTCCAGACCTGAATCCCATAGAACATCTGTGGAGAGATCTCAAAATGGCAGTTTGGAGAAGGCACCCTTCAAATCTCAGGGACCTGGAGCAGTTTGCCAAAGAAGAATGGTCTAAAATTCCAGCAGAGCATTGTAAGAAACTCATTGATGGTTACCGGAAGTGGTTGTTCGCAGTTATTTTGGCTAAATGGTATGCAACCAAGTATTAGGCTAAGGGTGCCAATACTTTTGTCTGGCCCATTTTTGGAGTTTTGTGTGAAATGATCAATGAATTGATTTTTGTTTCATTCTCTTTTGTGTTTTTTTCATTGCAAGCAAAATAAATGAAGATAATAATGCCAAAGAATTGGTGATTGCAATAATTTTCAAGAAGAAACTGAGTATTATCTGACAGAATTGCAGGGGTGCCAATACTTTTGGCCAGCACTGTACATGGAGGCAACATGAGCAAATCCAGTCTATTCTGGGTGTTTGTAGTCTCCAGTATAGGTAATACCACATGGAAAACATTGTACATTGATGATTGTACTGGGGCCTGTAAATAAAGATATATGGAAACATGGATTCCTATGTTCTTCATGCAAATAAAAACAGGTAACACCACAAAATTGACAGCGAAAGTGACTTCATTACCAGAACATAGAGCCTGACCCCCAATAACAGTGCCAGGACACTAATCCCACTGACATTAGTGGTAAATAATGCCCCAATAAATCATACCGGCAGCAGTGTCCTGTGTAACCTAAACATAAACTTCGGCTTTCCTGCAGCCACTAGGGGGGCACAGTGCACCAGTAAATATAGATTGCACTGATAGCGCCCCCTAGTGGCCGGTGACAGCAGCTGTTGTGGCAGAATTCTCTGCTCTGCCCGGTGTTCTCGCCTGTTTTGAGTTTAGGTGAAATGATAAAATCATCAGTGGATTCCAGATAACAGGAAAGAAGCATCGAGGAGATGAGATAAATCAGTGTCCGGTCATCAGGGGATGTGATGACGGCTACTCACCGATATACAACTCCACTCATCACTGTCTGTAAAACACTGAGGAGAGCGACAGTTTGTTTGTGTTTATTTCTTCAGATTCAAATCCAGCAATCTTATTGGCTGCTGACCAGTGTCATGCAACACACAGAATTTAAAGGGACAGAACGCAGTTATTTCTCCACAGTGTATTTCATATAGACGTGTTATAACTCTGCTTAACCCCTTCACGACCTTTGATGGATCTAGCCGTCATGGTGCTTTGGTACTTAAAGACCCATGACGGCTAGATCCGTCATGGCGAAATCGCGGCCCCGGAGCACCGGGCACCGCGATTGCTTTTAAAAAACTGTAGATTCGGGAAGGAGAGGACTTGTACCTGACCTCAGGAGGGGTGGTGTCTCTTTCCCGGACCTACGGAGGCTGTGATTGGCTGACGAACGCCGCTCAGCCAATCACAGCCAGTGTTATGTTTCAGCCATTGAAAATGGCTGAAGCATTGAAATCCAGCCAAGATCAGTGCAGATGTAGCACTGGCCATTGGCTGGAGCTCAGTGAGCTTTACTGCACCCGCCCCCAGCTCTGATTGGAGAGATTGGCCTTGTGACCGGTCTTTCCAAGCAGCACCGTGCATCTGGGACCGGGTAAGCGTGCTGTAGGAGATCGCTCTCCTTAGCTTCTCCCTCCGTGGAATCTGAGGAGAGCGATCTCTGCGGGCGCCCATCTGTGAGTCACAGCCCCTGATCCACCGCTGCCCTGCTCCATGTGCTTCGCCCCTGCTCTCCCGCTGCGCTCCTGCATGTGACGCCGCTACTCTCCCGCTGCGCCCTTAAATGTGACGCCGCTACTTTCCCGCTGCGCCCCTGCATGTTATGCTGCTACTCAGCAGTAAGAGAGCAGCGGCGTCTGATGCATGGGGGCATCTGACGCCGCTGCTCTCCTCTTCCTGTGCCCCCCCTGTATCTGACGCCGCTGCTTTCTTTCTGCTGCCTCCTTGTATCCACCACCCCTGCATCTGCCGCTCCAACGTTCCTGCATCTGCCTCTGCACTCTACCCATCAGCCACTGCACTCTCCCCATCAACCGCTCCACCGCCCCTGCATCTGCCGCTGCACTCCCCATCAGCACCTGCACTCTCCCCATCAGCCGCTCCACCGCCCCTACATCTGCTAGATGTTGTTGTGTGTAGTTGCCAAGTGTTTGTGTAGGGCGCTGTAAATGTTCTGGGTGTTGTCTGGGTGTGGGGGTGTGTGAGAGCGGTGTTGTTTGTGTGTTGCGTTGTGTGTGTTGCGTTGTTTGTGGATCGCTGTGTGTCTGCAGCGTTGTGTGTGTGGTGCTGTGTGTGTTGCGCGGTTTGTGTGGGGGGGGGTGTGGGGTGCGTGTGTGTATTTTGGGGGGAGGTATGTTTTGTGCAGTGTGTGTGTTGTGCGGTTTGTGCATATATTTGTGTGTGCTGCGGTGTTTGTGTGTTGGTGTTGTGTGTGTGCGATGTTGTCTGTGTGTGTAGGTGTCTGTAGGGCGGTGTTTGTGGTTCCCAGTGTGTGTGGTGTGTTGTGCGGTGCGTGTGTGGCGGTGTGTGTGTGTGGTATGGGGGGAGGTGTGCACCCCCATCGTGCTCCATCCCCCATGCTGCGCACTCCCCATCGTGCTCCATCCCCCATGCTGCGCACCCCCATCGTGCTCCATCCTCCATGCTGCGCACCCTCATCATGCTCCATCCCCCATGCTGCACACCCCTATCGTGCTTCTTCCCCCCAATCTGCGCACTCCCATCGTGCTTCATCCCCCCATGCTGCGCACCCCCCATCGTGCTTCTCCCCCCATGCTCCGCAACCCCCATCATGCTTCATCCCCCCATGCTGCGCATCCCCCATCGTGCTCCATCCCCCATGCTGTGCACCCCTCAGAGAGGAGTACAATAGGAAGACTATAATAGGAAGAGTATAATAGGAGGAGTAGTCCTGGGGAGAGAGGAGTATAATAGGAGGAGTGTTGTGAATGTTAGTTATGTTTTGGCTGCTGTGAGGCTCCCTCTGGTGGCCAGGAATGGTTTGGACTTGGACCAGGTGTGTTGTGCAATGGGTGTTTCCTTTGCTAACTCTCTGCTTATTTAAATCCTGGTCTGATTGCAGGCTGTTGCCGGATGTCAGTTGTTCTGTGTGTGGACTCTCATGTTGGGCAAGTACGGGATGTTTTTCAGATACTTAAGGATAATGCACTGTACGTTAAGGGGTCAAAGTGCCTCTTTGGGGTGCAAAGCATTTCCTTTTTGGGCTTCATCCTGTCTCCCTCCGCTATCGAAATGGACCCGGTTAAGGTTCAGGCTATTTACGACTGGGTGCAACGGACTTCTCTAAAATCCCTGCAGCGGTTTTTGGGGTTTGCTAATTTTTACCGTAAATTTATAGCCAATTTTTCTGCCATTGTCAAACCTCTGACAGATTTGACAAAGAAGGGAGCTGATGCTGAGCATTGGACCCCTGAGGCAATTGTGGCCTTCCAGGAGCTTAAAAGGCGATTCACTTCAGCCCCAGTTCTGCAGCAACCTGATGTGTCTCGCCCATTTCAAGTTGAGATCGATGCCTCGGAGATCGGAGCAGGTGCTGTTCTGTCTCAACGAGACGCTACTTTGGGTAAACTTAAGCCCTGTGCCTTTTTCTCTCGGAGGTTTGCTCCTTCTGAACGGAATTATGATGTGGGGAACCAGGAATTATTGGCTATGAAGTGGGCATTTGAAGAGTGGAGGCATTGGTTGGAGGGGGCTAGGCATCAAGTTGTGGTGCTTACGGACCACAAGAATCTCATCTATCTGGAATCGGCCAAGAGGTTGAATCCTCGGCAGGCCAGGTGGGCTTTGTTTTTTACCCGGTTTAATTTTGTGGTCTCTTTTTTGCCAGGCACCAAGAATGTTAAGGCTGATGCCCTTTCCAGGAGTTTCTGCGCTGACTCTTTGGAGGTTGTTGAACCGTCTACTATCCTGAATGATGGTGTCGTTTTCTCGGCTATTTCGCCTGATCTGTGGTTGGCACTGGCGGAATTTCAGGGGGATAAACCTGAGAGATGTCCTACAGGGAAACTGTTTGTCCCAGACCAATGGAGAGACCGAGTTGTCTCTGAGGTTCATTGCTCTGTTTTGGCGGGTCATCCTGGCATTTTTGGTACTCGGGATCTTGTGAGACGCACGCTAGCGATCTCGCTAGCGAGATCGCATCGTGTAAAGCGGCCTTTAATCTGCCACTACAACATATAAAGCTGACAATACACTTTGAATGACTGAAAGTCAAATAATGCTTTAGCCAATCATTCAGCTATCTCGCCTGCCTCTCCATACACAGGAGCGCTTGCCCTGCTGATTGCTCCTGTGTTCTTTGTAAAGGAGCCACTGCCAAACTCCTCTGGTGGCAGCTTATTTCTGGAGGTAAAAAGGATCAGCAATCTGAATCAGACATGTCAGAACCTTAACACCCAAGACAATTATCTGTCCAGATCCCACACACACACTTTTCACTTTCGACCGAAAGGTTTGACTGAAAGGTTTGGCTGCTGCTAGTCTAAAATGTATGGGGGGGAGCTTAAATTTAATATGTTAAAGTAATCACTTACTGTAGACTGTAAAATGTCTTCAAAAACACAGGAAGAGAGTACATAGGTTATCTATAAACTTATCAATGCTTTTGTATCCTCTAACATAATATTTAAAATCTAAGAAGATTTGTGTGATTTGTTTTATATGTAGTGTCACATACTTCCTCACTCTAATATAAAGATAACACAGCTTTTGTTAATTCCCATTCTGAAATGTACTCCCTTTTTATTTTACAGATTTGGGAGCCCTGGTTGTTCTTCCTGCGGAAGGTTTGCCCACAGTTAGAAATCTTTCGTATATTGTATGAACACAGGGATATGAATAAAGATATTTTTTGTGTTTACCCTTAAGATTAGAATGATGTGATTATTAGCGCTTTTATGAATATATTTGGAAATTTATCTACAATACCTCGTACACTTCTTATAATTATGAAACTTCAGTTTCTTGAGACACACTTAGTTTGAAACAAAATGGACACGTCTCCATAACAATTCTAGATTGGTATTAGGTATGGGATAAAGATACAAGTATATGAAACTACATCTAAAAACTTGACGATTTAGATGTCCAAGGAAGAAATGGGACAAAATATTTGGATATTGGGGGCAGAGTTGTAATGCTGATGTATTTGCTATTATTATTAGTTATAAATATACATGCATATGTGTTCAACAGCCTCTGAATTTTTTTCCCCCAACAGTCATCCATTGACTGAATTAAGTCACAGGCAAATTAATTTGGCAGGGCATGTATTTCCCATTGAGGTGGCAGAGACAGATTACACCTGGGGTGAAGAAAAGTCTCTGAAACAGACTCATAAAACATTTGAAGCCTAAAATTAAACCTTTCTTCACCTTTAAATTAAGAACATTACCAGAGATGTAAATCATCTGTCTTACTACAATACAGATAGATAAGAAACGAGTAGTCCAGTGTATGGCATCTATTTACTATAATACAGATAGATAAGAATCTCCTAAATTTAAGCCCAGATTTATTGGACCTTATAAGATTTCGGAGATTATTAACCCTGTATCTTTCCGTTTGACTCTGCCTGCATCATTTAAGATTCACAATGCCTTCCATAAGTCCTTGTTGAAGAAACATGTGGAGCCAGCAGTTCCTGCAGCAGCGCCTCCTGACCCTGTTTTGGTACAAGGGGATCTGGAGTATCAGGTTGAAAAAATTCTGGATTCTCGTCGCAGTAGGCGTCAGCTTCAGTACCTTGTGAAATGGAAGGGTTATGGGCAGGAGGATAACTCTTGGGTTGTGGCTTCTGACATTCATGAGGACAGGTTGGTTCGCGCCTTCCATCATGCTCATCCCGAGCGACCCGGTGGCGTGGGTGAGGGTTCGGTGACCCCTCCTCAAGGGGGGGGTACTGTTGTGAATGTTAGTTATGTTTTGGCTGCTGGGAGGCTCCCTCTGGTGGCCAGGAATGGTTTGGACTTGGACCAGGTGTGTTGTGCAATGGGTGTTTCCTTTGGTAACTCTCTGCTTATTTAAATCCTGGTCTGATTGCAGGCTGTTGCCGGATGTCAGTTGTTCTTTGTATCTCCAGCCTGCTTCATCCTGCTTCATCCTGCTCTACACCACATCTACTCCAGATAAGTGCTTGCTCTTTATTTTTTGTCTGGTTCTTTTGCTTATCTGGGTTTGTCATTTGCTGTGGTTGTTTTCAGTTTATTTGCTTGCAGGGATTTTCCCCCTCAGTGGTTTGTTGGGGAACTCCCTGCAGTTCTGTGTGGAGTATAGCTCCTTTGGGTCCATGTGTTTGTGGCTTGTTGAATTTGTTAGGATTCTTGTTTTCTGTTCATTGGTATGACAAGGGCACCTGGTATAGGATGGAGTTCAGATCGTGCGATCTGAGGGCCTTTTTGTACTATCAGGAAGTTGCAGGGTTTTTCTCTGGCCACCATCAGTCCCTTTCCTGTCCTTTCCTATTTTAGTCAGCGGGGGCCTCACCTTTTGCTAATCCTGTCATCTATCTGTGTATTGTGTTATTCCTATATCACCGCAGTCTTTTAATGTGGGGGGCTTGCTATTCTTGTCTATTTTCTGAGGCAGAGAGTTATTCATCTTTCCTACCTTTAGGATAGTTAGTTCTCCGACTGGGTTCGCGGTGCACAGGATGTTAGTTCACCTCTCAGCTACTTCTAGTTGTGATGGTTAGTAAGGGGATGGCGGCCAGATTAGTTGCCAATGCTCTTGTCACCTTTTGCCAATGATTTGTGGTGGTCTTCCATGGTTCCGGATCATAACAGAGGAGTAGTTCTGGGGGAGAGGAGTATAATAGGAGGAGTAGTCCTGGGGAGAGACAAGTATAATAGGAGGAGTAGTCCTGGGGGAGAGGAGTATATTAGGAGGAGTAGTTCTGGGGGGGAGGAGTATAATAGGAGGAGTAGTCCTGGAGGTGAGGAGTATAATAGGAGGAGTAGTCCTAGAGGTGAGGAGTATAATAGGAGGAGGAGTCCTGGGGGGAGAGGAGTATAATAGGAGAAGGAGTCCTGGGGGGAGAGGAGTATAATAGGAGGAGTAGTCCTGGGGAGAGGAGTATAATAGGAGGAGTAGTCCTGGGGAGAGAGGAGTATAATAGGAGTAGTAGTCCTGGGGAGAGAGAAGTATAATAGGAGGAGTAGTCCTGGGGAGAGAGAAGTATAATAGGAGGAGTAGTCCTGGGGGAGAGGAGTATAATAGGAGGAGTAGTCCTGGGGGGAGAGGAGGATAATAGGAGGAGTAGTCCTGGGGAGAAAGGAGCATAATAGGAGGAGGAGTCCTGGGGGAGAGGAGTATAATAGGAGTAGTAGTCCTGGGGGGAGAGGAGGATAATAGGGGGAGTAGTCCTGGGGGGAGAGGAGGATAATAGAAAGAGTAGTCCTGGGGAGAGAGGAGTATAATAGGAGGAGTAGTCCTGGGGGGAGAGGAGTCTAATAGGAGGAGTGGTCCTGGGGGGAGGTGTCTAATAGGTGGACAAGTCCTAGGGGGGAGGTGTCTAATAGGTGAAGTAGTCCTGGGGGGGAGGTTTATAGGTGCCCAATGTGTGCGGGGGGCGGGGTCAAGCGGCCAATGTGTGCGGGGGCAGGGCCGAGCGGCCAATGTGTGTGGGGGGTGGGGCCGAGTGGCCAATGTGTGTGGGGGGTGGGGTCGAGCGGCCAATGAGTGCGGGGGGCAGGGCCGAGCCGAGCGGCCAATGCGTGCGGGGGGCGGGGCCGAGCCGAGCGGCCATTGCGATGGTTGTCACTGTAATGACGTAATTTTGGAGCAAAACAGACAGACAGAATAAGGCAACTATATATATATATATATATATATATATATATATAGATATGGCATACTATATGCTCAATATATTTTAGCCACAGTGTGAACATGCTCTTATGTATTGCACATATACCAGCTTATGTTCCACCTTTTTGTTTTCGCTGTTGTCTTTTTTTTTCCCTAATACAGGCCTCCACATTCTCTATATAAGATCTATATAAGGAAAGTAAAGTTTTAACTATTACAAACACATTATATTATTTCCCTCTAAAATTACCCCTACCCCAAAAATAAGTACTAGCAGGAATTTTTTGCCTTTTCAGTGTAAGGCTTAGATATAAGTCCTACACCAAAAATAAGCCCTAGTTGTGGTTCAATAATGAAGTGTCCATGCAGCTAAAAAAGTTAACCTATTATTTACCATTGTCCTTTTTTTGCTTAAAATTCATTAAGTTAAATTAATTAATCATTAATTAATTCATTTAATTTATACATTAAATTCATTATTTTGCTTAAATTTCATTTTCATTTTTAATTTCTTTTTCATTAAAAATCTGTCATTTAATAAAAAAAAAAGAAAATTTCTAATTTGGCAAGTACAGGGTTAAAGAATAAAAGATGACACTTCATTAAAGAAAGCAGACACCCCCAAATGAGAGAAGACAGACCCAAAAGCGAGGGGACAGACCCAAAAGAGAGAAGACAGTTCCCGCACTCACACTCACCAGACCCCAATAAGCTACAGCTGTAAGGTGTCGATGATGGATGGGATCTCCCACAGTGATCTGCGTCGCTGTTAGGTCCCTCGCCGTTCCACTCACACACATCGGGTCCAGGATCCCTGCTTTCTCACACACACTCGATCACAGCAACATCACACACACACACACACACACACACACACACACACACACACACACACACACACACACACACACACACACACTTACACGCGCACACACACATACATACCTTCTAGATCTGAACCTGAAAATTCTTCTCGCTTGATAATTGTAGGTCCTATGACAGCCTTGTGGAAGGGTCAAGAAGAAATAAAACATGCAGAGATAGTTATTGCTTGGAACAATCATGGTGATGAGTCCATACAGTACACACTGCTGATATCTTCCTTGTCCTGCTGTGCTGTTTGTGCTGTGCAGCGAGTCCTTCTTCACCCCTCTCCGATGTTGCCCGATCCTCCAGTATTTAGTGAAGAGCTACCTACCTGGACCAGTCGTCTTCAAGCTGTGACACAAGATGGTTCTGGATTAGAGCTTTGTACATTCTATAGCATTTGTGATGTCATGTGAGGTCTATGATATCAAGTGCACTGTGATGTCATGTGCTTTTCGATGTCATCATACCTGGAAGCAAATCAAATTCATGTTAAAACAATAACTTTATTTAATTAAAACCACACACAATTGAATACTGCACAATAAAAATTTGCTACAACGTTAGTCATAAATCAATGTATACCTCAGAGGGGGAGGGGCCCAGGATGGATTCCCTAGACTTCCCATACCTGGCCGCAGAGGTTGGTACTATGCAGAGATTGTTCGCCCCACCTTCTGATAGACGATTGATTGGCTGTCTCGAGCATGGCCCCGCCCATAGAGGCCAGCATACTATTCAGGCCTCGGATGGAAATGAGCCCTGACTGCCTAGCGTGCGTTCCAGCTACTTGTAGGGAGTTTTCTTCCTGGGGACACCATATGTTTACAGGTATAAAAAAGCTGCCTTTGAATACAACATGGTCTATCTGGCTATATGAGCCTCAGGTTCAATTTGGGATGCCCCTGATGAAACCCCTGGCATTTGGAAAGGGAGGAGAAACGCGTCAGGCGTGAGGTTACTCAAGCTCAGTTATTGTGTCATTTGGCACATCTTTTATGCTGTGCAATATTATTTGCCATTGGGTATATTGTGCTTTTTGCTATTGAGCGCTATTTATCATTTGGCAAGTATGATACTATTAGCATAATGATCTGTTACTGGGCATGCCACTAATACATCTCATGTTATTCCATATGACATTGCTAATACAGGCAGGGTCGGACTGGGGTGCCAGGGGCCTACCAGGGAAATTACCTCTAGGAGCCCACACTGTAGCTACCATAAACGGTTTTATTACTTGTTCATTTTCGGCTTCTCTCAGTGTAACGTGCGCCTTTTAGCAAACTACGGTGTGCAAAAAAGAACTGTATTGTGCACTGCATATATCACAGGATTTCTTGTAGCATCTTATTTATTGTAGTTAATTATGGAATCTATTATTTACAATCAGTCGCAGTTTTTCTTACACACGGACATTCCTTGTCTTAGGAAAACCACTGAGTCCATCAGGAAAACAATATTCAAAGAGAAGCAGAATGTTATCCAGCATCTTCAAATGGAAAAGTTTACTAAAATTAATCCCCCTATGCCACCATCTATCCACCATATAGGGTCTGTCCCCACTGGCTTGGGAAATCCCCTATAGAGTCAGTATGTGGTGGTGTGAAACATTACCACTCCAATACACTTTTCCATTTGGAGACTCCGGTGAATATTTGCTTCACTTTGGTCTGACATTTATCTATTTTTTCTGTCTTTGTTATCATAGTGGTATCTGTAGCGCCCCTGAGACCCTCAGGGCACTACAGGGAACTGCATCCTCTTGGGGATGCAGGACCTACTCCCTGAGACTTGGAGTACCAGTGCCGATTCCACCAAAACACGACCAAAATCCTAGTTCTCCACTGCACACAGGGCATAGAGGGTTAACCATGTAAGGGGATGGTCGCCATGGGAACGAGTCCCTCAGTATAGCCAGCCTGGTGGGAGGGGTCAGCAGTCAGTCAGTCGGTAGTGAGTTGAGTGGCACACAGAAGAGGTGTGCGGACGTGCCTGAGCTGGGTTTGTGTAACGGTGACCCGGGGGCACAGGAGAGAGGTCACCAGGATGGGTACCGGAGATACCGTTGGGACCAGGGCACGCACGGGGCACGGCGCACAGGGCCCTAGGTCAAGCGTCAGTTTCATACGGTTTGATAAATACCTTCCCAGTGAGGACACCTTCACAGACTTCACCGAACCAAATAATCCGGGGGCATCAGCAGTAAACTAGGATCGGGGTTTGGACATTTACCTCCCTGCAGGGTCTGCACTGCCCTCCATATGGAGAAGGAGACTGTACCCCAAAAGGGACGTCTGGGCTCACAAACGCTCCATGCTACGGGGACCCAATCAACTGAGAGTGCCGGGGACAGTGCAACCTAGGTCATTACATTGGCACTGATACTCCAAGGGACCTGAACCAGTGGTTCAAAGGTCAGAGTGAGTAGAGACTGTTAAAGACAACCTGGTGTGGTCTCCGTTATTACCCTGCAACATCTCCCAGGCACAGCTCTACCTACATAGGATCTAACGCCATTGCTACATACACCACCAGCCCATCAGATGCATCCAACTACTCCACAGCGTGGCTGGCCAGTAAAGGTCTAAAAGATGAAAAAATAATGACATGGCCTCCTTGTTCACCTGATCTGAACCCCATAGAGAACCTGTGGTCCCTCATAAAATGTAAGATCTACGGGGAAGGAAAACAGTACACCTCTCGGAGCAGTGTCTGGGAGGCTGGGGTGGCTGCTGCACGCAATGTTGATCGTAAACAGATCAAGCAACTGACAGAATCTATGGATGGTAGGCTGTTGAGTGTCATCATAAAGAAAGGTGGCTATATTGGTCACTAATTTTTTGGGGTTTTGTTTTTGCATGTCAGAAATGTTTATTTCTAAATTTTGTGCAGTTATATTGGTTTACCTGGTGAAAATAAACAAGTGAGATGGTAATATATTTGATTTTTATTAAGTTGCCTAATAATTCTGCACAGTAATAGTTACCTGCACAAACAGATATCCTCCTAAGATCTTCGTTCCGAATAGCATGTGCAATGCAAGTTAATGGGGAAAAACTAACAATGTAACGAGTAACCTGAATGCTGTACTTTTCGTGTGGGTAGCAAATACTGCGGAATTCGGGTTACTCATTACATTGCGAGTTTTTCCCCATTGACTTGCATTGCACATGCTATTTGGAATGAATATGCGAGTATTAGACAGTACTCGTTATGACTGTAGCGAGTGCGATTAGTTAGGTACTCGATCAACTCTACTTATAGCAAATGAAAACCCAAAAATCATTATCTCAGAAAATTAGAATAATTACCACAAAATACCTGCTTCCTAGGTGTTTAAAATGCTCTCTTAAGGGGGCTTTACACGCTACGATATCGCTAATGTGAAGTCGTTGGGGTCACGGAATTTGTGACGCACATCCGGCCGCATTAGCGATGCCGTTGCGTGTGACACCTATGAGCAATTTTGCATCGTCGCAAAAAAACGTGCAAAATCGCTCATCGGTGACATGGGGGTCCATTCTCAAATATCGTTACTGCAGCAGTAACGAAGTTGTTCTTCGTTCCTGCGGCAGCACACATCGCTCCGTGTGACACCGCAGGAACGAGGAAGCTCTCCTTACCTGCCTCCCGGCCGCAATGCGAAGGAAGGAGGTGGGCGGGATGTTACGTCCCGCTCATCTCCGCCCCTCCGCTTCTATTGGGCGGTGGTTCAGTGACGCTGCTGTGACATCGCTGTGACGCTGAACGAACCGCCCCCTTAGAAAGGAGGCAGTTCGCTGGTCACAGCGACGTCGCCGGGCAGGTAAGTATGTGTGACAGGTCTGGGCGATGTTGTGCAGCACGGGCAGCGAATTGCCCGTGTCGCACAACAGATGGGGGCGGGTACCCACGCTAGCGATATCGGTACCATATCGCAGCGTGTAAAGCGGCCTTTAGTCTGGTTCAGTAGGCTATACAATCACGGGGAAGACTGCTGACTTGACAGATGTCCAGAAGGCAGTCATTGACATACCCCACGAGAAGTTAAAGGCTACTTTCACACTTGCGTTTTTTTCCTTCAGTCGCAATCCGCCGTTTTGGAAAACAGCGGAATCCGTTAACGGATTCCGCTGCTTCCCATAGACTTGTATGGACGACGGATTGCGACTGATGGACCTGCGTTGATTCCGCCGTTTTTTGAGCAGCGGAATCCTTAGGATTTCGCTGCGCATGCTCTCTCTGGCTCCCTGCAAACGTAACCAGGGTACACATAGGGTTATTAAGCAAAGCGCTTTGCTTAGTTACCCGATATTTACCCTGGCTACGTGTGCAAGGAGCCAGCGCTAAGCGGTGTACGCTGGTAACCAAGGTAAATATCGGATAACCAAGCAAAGTGCTTTGCTTAGTTACCCGATACCCTCGCTACGTGTGCAGGGAGCCCGAAACTTCCCCGCTTAACTCCGCCCCCTCCCGCACTCCACTCTGCATGTACACACGCACGCACACAGACACACAGACGCACACACACTCACCTGTCCCCAGCCATGCAGTCCCCGGTACTGACGTCCTCAGCGTCATGGCCCTGCTCGGCTACACCCACCCCACACTCTGCCCCCCTGCACACATTCTCGGCGGCCGAGCGATCAGATGATCACCCGGCGGCCGGCTGCTGTGAGCTATCAGCTGATCACCTAGCGTCCGGCTGCTGTGAACGATCAGCTGATCACCCGGCGGCCAGCTGCTCTGAACGATCAGCTGATCACCCGGTGGCCGGCTGCTGTGAGCGATCAGCTGAGCACCTGGCAGCCGGCTGCTGTGAACGATCAGCTGATCACCCAGCGGCCAGCTGCTCTGAATGATCAGCTGATCACCCGGTGGCCGGCTGCTGTGAGTGATCAGCTGATCACCTGGCAGCCGGGTGATCAGCTGATCGTTCTCAATAGTCTGCCGCCGGTAAAACTGTAAAGAAAAAAAAAAGCACATTCCGTTGTTTTGTACGATCTGTTGCATCCGTTGTGCCACTATATGCAACGCATCCGTTGCATCCGTCACACAACGCAATGCAACGGATGGTGTTCAATGCAAGTGTGAAACTAGCCTAAGCCACAAAAGGTCATTGCTGAAGAAGCTGGCTTTTCATAGAAGTGGTCCCAGCACCCTCTGTGTCAGAGAGGGGTCCACCACTCTGGCCAGCTGATGAAAGCTCATCCCCGGAACCGCTGCCAGATCAATCGGAGGAGTACCTAGCACCCTCAAGAAGAATGAGAGGCCTGGAGGCCGAGCCCACAGTTTCCAAACGCCCGGAAGGGGTCGCAGCATTCCCTGCCGAGGAAGATGACGTGACAGCCTATATGCCTAGCATGTATGTGACCTGGGAGCCGGCTGAAGACCAAGTGATGGTGATGAGGAGGCCAGCCCGCAGAGGATAACGGCGTGTGAGGGCAAGACACCCCCTTATGCAGCCTACCCCAGAGAAAGAGCGAGTTGAGGCCAGGGATCTAAAGGAGAAGCAGTCCCTGCGGCAGACCGGGTTTCAGACCAGAGGTCCTCTCCACCGTGGGGTAGTGGAGGAATTTAATCTGCGCATCGGCTACGGCTTCATTGTGGAGTCTGGAGTAAAAGAAGGTATATTTGTTTCCAGAAGGGATGTCCAGTCCCACCTACAGCGAGGACACCCAGATCGAGACCTCTATACAGGAGATGTTGTAGAGTACACCAGACACATGGGTGAAAGAGGCTGGTATGCCTTTATATGTCATGCAGTGCCCTAAGAACACCGTGGCAAGTCCAAGCTCCACCCCCACTGCTGCTACCAGGTCCCCAAAGTCACCTCCACCAGGGGACACTCAAGATGCTAAAGAAGATACAGAAGCACTAGATACAGAAGCAGAAGATACAGAAACACCAGATGACACACAAGGTGAAACACCAGATGAAACATTCACCTACGTCATCCACTCAGTCTGCCTTTTCTGGACTTGCTTGTCTCTATTGATCCAGAAGGTAAGCTCAGAACAACCATCTATAGAAAGCAAACTTCCACAAACTCACTCCTCAGGTGGGATAGTCATCATCCTTTGCCTCTCAGGCGTGGTATCCCAAAGGGACCATACCTGCCCCTGAGAAGAAACTGTTCGGATCAGAGTGAGTTTGTGGAAAAGGCGAATGACTTGAGGAATCGGTTTCTTGAAAAGGGCTACCCAGATCATGTCTTGAGAAAAGCCTTCAAATACTCTTTGGAGCAGGACCGGAGTAAGCTCCTGTCACCGAAACCTAAACAAAATCAGGATGAGGGGCTTGTAAGGCTTATTACAACCTATACTAAGGGAGCCTCTGCCGTCAGAAACATACTGGAGCAACACTGGGGTATTCTGAGAATGGACACTGATCTGATGGAGTGCCTTAAACCACAGCCCAACATCACTTATCGTAAAAAACGCTCTTTGGGAGACCGTCTAACACATAGTCATTTTGTGGCACCGACTGGTGGTGGCACACGGATTCCTAAAAAAACATCTGGTTGTTTTAGATGTGGCTCGTGTGTTGCATGTGCATATATCAGCACGGGTAACAAATTTACGAGTACATCTACTGGTGAGTCTCTCTTGGTCAGAGAGTTCATCAATTGCAAGACAAAGGGTATTGTGTACTTAGCAACTTGTCACTGTGTCACATTCAATATGTGGGTAAAACCACACGTGAGTTTCGTAGAAGAGTAGGTGAGCATATGGGGGACATCAGGAATGACCATGATACCCCCATTGCTAGACGCATGAACATGCAGCACAGCTCCAACAGGGAAGCCATTTCTTTTATGGGCATCCTAAAAGTCAAAGCATCTCCTAGGGGTGGGAATCTAGATCGTACTTTGCTACAAAAGGAGGCAAGGATGATGTTCCGTTTAAATACTTGCCGTCCTGAGGGTCTTAATGACCAGATTAGTTTTGGTTGCTTCATATAATATCTTGACCTCTTGGTCAGTTGGTTGTTCTTGTCCTGGTGATGATGAATCTAGCTTTTTGACCATGAATAATACTACATAGCCCAATTATTCTATCGGCCGTACTCCTATTTATGAGTATTAATTCCGGCCAGGTGGGGGATATTATGTGTATAGACCTCTTCATTTATTATTGGAGTATTTCCCTATCACAAGGTATAATAATCCTTTATAGGATACACGTTATTGATTATAGTCCCATATTTACAGTTTGAGATTGTTCATTGATACAATTTTAAATTCTTTTTGGTGTCTTTTTATTTAGTCCACCTTTATATATCTACTTTAAGTAATTTTGCTTGATCCGTATACGATCTGTATATGATCCGTATACCTATGTATTTACCTCTAGTATCTGCTAGGTCCTTTATTAACACTCCAGGTATATATAGGTGGCTTTACACACTGCAACATCGCAAACGACATCGCTGTAACGTCACCGGTTTTGTGACGTTATAGCGACCTCCCCGGCGACATTGCAGTGTGTGAAACACATCAGCGACCTGGCCCCTGCTGTGAAGTTGCTGATTGCTACAAATCGTTCAGGACCATTCTTTGGTCCGTTGTTTCCCGCTGTGCAGCAAAGTCTCAGTGTGTAAAGGGGACTTTACAGCGACTTCCCATTCAAAAAGCTGCTTTACAACATCCCCAATGACTAGCTAGGTCGTTCTGTAGGTCCGGATCGCTGTTGCGTCGTTGGCCAGGTCGGCCTGTTTGACAGCTCATCAGAGACTTTGTAGCGATCCCGGCCAGGTTGGGATCGCTGTTGGGATCGCTAGAAAGTCTCAGTGTGTAAAGGGGCCTTATGGTCTTATAGTGTTGATCCCTATTCAGCATACCAGTTATTACCTTTTGTTCTTTTACAAATGGTTGTGATTACACTGTCTGATTTGCCTCCATCTTAAACCTTCTCCTTTGGTCCCATATCTTATTTAATGCATCACAAAAGACAGTTTAAGTGATGACGCCCATACCACACCCCAGAATACACTATATATACATATATATACACACATACATCGTATCCTATGTATTCATCTATGTGTATTTTTTATTTATTATTTTTACAAACGTTATTTTAGGGGTGCAGGGGTACAAGAGGACCATAAGACCACTTCGGAGATTACTAATAAGACCAAAAAAGAAAAAAACGAATACAAGGGTCTATAATACATACAAAATATTTTATTAATTAAAAACCATTTGATCTCAAAAGACACAGCCGGAGCTGGACAATAGGCGTCACAATCCACACAATCATATCATCCCTGTCTCAGAGCTCAATATAAATAGGGAGCATATGTATATATAAACATAAAAATGTATCACAGCATTATATATAATCAAGGATAGTAATTACAACCATATAGAAATTCATCCAATTATATCTCAAACCAATAAATGTATAAATACAATACAATACATTAGTTAATCATAAAGTGATAAGTGTGTCCAAGAATTATGGTTACTGAACAATCATAAAGTGCAAAGTGCAAAATAAATAGAAAAAAGAAGAGAAAAGAGAGGTCAGTGTGCATGCACACACATATATACATATACATACATTGGTATTTAAATAGTTAAAAGAACAGCCAAGACTCCATAAATGGCTGGAAAGAGTTAATGGTATAACCAGTACTTAGAAAGGGGAGGGGGGGGGGGGGGGTGATAAGTTCCTAAAAGGATAAACTCTCAAGATGGAGGATATAGGTGTATATACATATATATATACATACACATACACATACATATACATATACATATACACATATATACATATATATATATGTTAGGGCCAGGTGGACGGGCAGACCCAGGAGGTGGATCCACTGGGCCGAACACCTTACTGAAGGCAAGGGGTCTGGTAGCCGGAGCACTACAGGTAGCAGGACAGTCCGTTCAAAAGAGTGGAATGTAGAAGTCCCTGGGATCACGGAGTCACTGATGGTAGTCCGGGTGACGGAGCTCAGGTTCGGAGGCCGAGATGTTGTCAGGCAGAGTCCGGAACCGATGGAGCGAGAGGACGGATCACCATAGGGATCAGAGATGGTACGGACTGACGGGATGGCAGATAGTCAGCGTTCGGGGTTCGGGAATCGGCAGGACCGGATGATGAGGCAGGAGCGGCTCTAGAAGAGAGATAGGTAAGTATATCACAGAGACAAGGAGACCTGACTCCTAGCTTAGGAAACACGAAGAACAGGCCCCGCCCACTTGGACATTAAACCCCTTTATACCCTGTACCTGTGTGTTCAATATCCTGTCAGTGGACGCTGGCCCTTTAAGAGAGGGTCAATGACCGCGCGCGCGCCCTAATGCGCATGTGTGTCGCCCTGGGCAAGCCAGGGGACACAGGTAACAACACACACGCACCCCACATTCCCTGCAGATACACCAGCTAACCCACAAATCCTTGTTGCCTTCCTCCAGAGGCTGATGATTCACACCAGGGGGTGGGCCAGGCGGTTGGCTCCGCCCACCGAGGAGGTCACAGCTCTGTAGGCGGGGAAAACCAGGCAGTCAGCTCTGTGACGAGCTTGAGTAAACAACAGAGTTTAGCCCAGGCAGGGCTTGTGTGAGGAGTGAGCAGAGAGACGAGCTTGTGAAACCAGCGAGTGTAGCTCAGGAGGGAGCTAGAGTGGAGTGAAACATCGGTGAAAGTGACAGAAAGCCTGAAGTTAGTCTGTGGCTGTGTGCCCAGACGGAGTCAGCAAGGTCAGCAGACGGTGGAGAAGGTCTGCAGTGGGACTGTCTGGAGGTTGCTGGAAGGACCACGGAGGCTGTGTGTACCCGGGGGTCTGGAGCAGTATACAAAGGGCAGTCAGCACCAAGGCAGGGGCTTTTCGGATCCCGGCAAGGCTTGGAGTTGCTGTAAATTGCTAAATCCGTTAGTGAAGGGGACGTAGATCCCCCAACAAGCAAGTCCTGATTGACGGCAAAGGTCCAACCACAACGGGGAAACACCGCCACCGCCAAGGCACCAGTTTCCCAGGGCCGGCGCCTGCGGGCAAAGTGTGGAGCTCCTCCGACACAGATTGTAGTCGGGGAGCGGGTAACCGGTGGGAATCCACCGCTACCAAACAGACATTTCAAAGGTGCAGGGAAGAGACCGTCACCGCTAACTGCAGGGAACCGCAGCACCGTGAACCGTCCGAGGGACCCGTCCAACCAGCCGTTTGTTTACCGAGAACTGTGTCGTGTTTACTGGCTGAGTGAGTACCTCAGTGCCGCAAGGCACAGCGCTGCCCCTGCGCCCCTGCACCCCACTGGGCCCCGGGATCACCAACCCCTACCCACGGAGGGACAACACAACAACTGGCTGCTCCGCCTCACCATCCCTGGGATCCCCATATAGAGCAGCGGTGTTGTACACTCAATCACCAAAACCGTGGGTGGCGTCACGGACAATAAACAATCTCCCCAACCAAATTCCCCTTTTCACTCACGGGCGAGGAGTGCCGCTCGAGAAGCCCCCGGGATCCGGCCCACCGCTCGAGCCACCACTGAGCAGCAGCCGCCGGACCCGAGCAGAAGGGGTGAGCGTGGTGTGCCGACACCCTCCTCCCCGCCCGCGACAACTTGGCGTCACGAACAGGATTTTACCGCTCTGCCGTCTGGTAGAGGTGCGCCTTGTTACCGCCGGAGGTATCCGGCAGAAAAATTTCAGAAGCCGCCATCTTTGGCGCGAAAAGTTCCCGCTCGAGCGTCTTCTCGAGCAGTAGAGGCGCGAAGGCCAAAACCCTGCCCCGAGAGAGGAGGGGCCGGAAAGAGCTAAGGGGGATGCGATGGCGGCTGGACGCATGTAGCTGCGGCTATAAAAGCAGGGACGCCAGGACTCTGCAAACATACCGTTCCTGGAAGAGAAAGCCATCATGTGGATGCCGTCCCGTGACACCGGAGCCCCCGCGCCTGGAACCGCGGCGTGGGTGGAGATCCGGACCGCGCAGCTCTACCAACGGCTGCAGGTGAAGATGCAGCTCCTCATGGAGGAGTGGGAGGCCGACATGGCGGATGTTGTAGCCACCGTGCGGAGACGCGAGGAGGAAGCGGAGAAAGGGAGGGTGAGTGACCCACGTCCCGATGCCCTGGAAGGGCCGGTCATCGCGGCTGCGGGGCCCGGTCCAAGCCCTCTCCCTTCGCTGCCTCCCTCGCCACCCGTCCCGGAGGCCGTGACCCCGCCACTAGGCCTGCTACCACCGCAACCGGTAGCAGTACCCAGCGTCCCCGCCCAGGCGGGCCGACCTGTAGCCGGAGCCCGCGGCATACCGGAGGTGTTACCGTGGAAGATCCCGAAGGTTGAACTGGAGGCATCCCCCGAGAAGTTCCCCGAGCCGAAGCCGATGACCCGCTCCGAGCCGAAGGCCCAGCAGCGGAAAGCCCCTATGCCCATCCCCCACACCTCGGCTGAGGTAGCGCCGGGTTGTTGCTGCAAGGCAGCGCCCAAGGCCAAGACACCGCGGGACATGCCGCCCAGATTCCTGACAGTGGGCAACGTCCAGGATGTCCCGCGGGGCCCGACCCGTGCGCCGGCGCTGGCGGCAGCACCGTATTGGGATAGGGAGCCGGTACCGCTGGGCCTGGAGATCGCCGAGAGGGAGCGGAAGAAGGCCGAGCTGGTGGCCCGAGCTATCCGAGAAAAAGAAAGTCTCCGCCAGGCCACGTTCCGTGTCCGGGGCCCGTTGTACGAGGGGCAGGTGCGGCGTTTTGATGTCCGCCGGGGCTACGGGTTCATCTACGAGCCGGGCCTGGAGGCCGAAGTGTTTGTAGCCCGGCGGGATGTGAATGCCCACCTGCCTGAGGAGCATCCCGGCCGCAACCTAATGCCGGGAGACCTTGTTCGGTACACCCGACACTGCGGAGAGAGGGGGTGATTTGCCCTGGATGTGAAGCTGCGGGGCAGCCAGGAGAGCAGAGTGAGTCCTGCACCCCCTCCATCGGATGAAGCTGAAGGCCTGGAGTAGGGCAGCGGAGCACCGTTGTCCAGTCCCCGTTGGGACCACCATTGTTGTTTGAAAAGTTTTGAGAAATGATAAGAAAATGATGATACCGTGAAAGTAGCCTGATTTGCTTTGTGATTTACAACCGGCTGGAGCCGGCACCGTTGTCCCTGTGGGGACCGTTAAAAAGTTTTTGCATGGAGGACTATCCATGGACAAGCCCGTGAACTTGCAGGGCAACCACAAACGATAAGTGGCTTGTAAATATGTTGTTTACCGTTACCGTTTTCCGCCATGCCGCCTCCGGAGAGGCAGGTTGGAGGGAGGGCCCTCAGCAGAGCAGGCTAGGGCCCAGCCACCAAAGGAACCGGTGGCTACCCTCTGGAGGGGAAGGACAGATCCCGCTCGGGTAACTTGTGCTGGACTGTGGGTCAAGGGGTGCTGCCTGGGCTTTAGGGGCAGCATCAGGGCCAGGTTGCTTGGGTGGGAGAGAGCGGAAACCGTAACCGTAAACCGTTTGCAACGTTAAAAAGAAATGTGCCTCCCGTCTTGGGAAGAGTTATTATTAAAAATGTACATAATTTACCGTTTATCATGTTATACCCTTTTTACATTTACAGAAAACAAAAGGAAAATAAAACCGGTGTTGGACGGGCAGCCCGAGGACGGTCTGCGTTTTGCTAAGGGGGAATGTGTCGCCCTGGGCAAGCCAGGGGACACAGGTAACAACACACACGCACCCCACATTCCCTGCAGATACACCAGCTAACCCACAAATCCTTGTTGCCTTCCTCCAGAGGCTGATGATTCACACCAGGGGGTGGGCCAGGCAGTTGGCTCCGCCCACCGAGGAGGTCACAGCTCTGGAGGCAGGAAAAACCAGGCAGTCAGCTCTGGGACGAGCTTGAGTAAACAACAGAGTTTAGCCCAGGCAGGGCTTGTGTGAGGAGTGAGCAGAGAGACGAGCTTGTGAAACCAGCGAGTGTAGCTCAGGAGGGAGCTAGAGTGGAGTGAAACATCGGTGAAAGTGACAGAAAGCCTGAAGTTAGTCTGTGGCTGTGTGCCCAGACGGAGTCAGCAAGGTCAGCAGACGGTGGTGCAGACTGTCTGGAGGTTGCTGGAAGGACCACGGAGGCTGTGTGTACCCGGGGGTCTGGAGCAGTATACAAAGGGCAGTCAGCACCAAGGCAGGGGCTTTTCGGATCCCGGCAAGGCTTGGAGTCGCTGTAAGTTGCTAAATCCGTTAGTGAAGGGGACGTAGATCCCCCAACAAGCAAGTCCTGATTGACGGCAAAGGTCCAACCACAACGGGGAAACACCGCCACCGCCAAGGCACCAGTTTCCCAGGGCCGGCGCCTGCGGGCAAAGTGTGGAGCTCCTCCGACACAGATTGTAGTCGGGGAGCGGGTAACCGGTGGGAATCCACCGCTACCAAACAGACATTTCAAAGGTGCAGGGAAGAGACCGTCACCGCTAACTGCAGGGAACCGCAGCACCGTGAACCGTCCGAGGGACCCGTCCAACCAGCCGTTTGTTTACCGAGAACTGTGTCGTGTTTACTGGCTGAGTGAGTACCTCAGTGCCGCAAGGCACAGCGCTGCCCCTGCGCCCCTGCACCCCACTGGGCCCCGGGATCACCAACCCTTACCCACGGAGGGACAACACAACAACTGGCTGCTCCGCCTCACCATCCCCGGGATCCCCATATAGAGCAGCGGTGGTGTACACTCAATCACCACAACCGTGGGTGGCGTCACGGACAATAAACAATATCCCCAACCAAATTCCCCTTTTCACTCACGGGCGAGGAGTGCCGCTCGAGAAGCCCCCGGGATCCGGCCCACCGCTCGAGCCACCACTGAGCAGCAGCCGCCGGACCCGAGCAGAAGGGGTGAGCGTGGTGTGCCGACACCCTCCTCCCCGCCCGCGACACATGCGCGAGGCCCGGATGCCAGAAGCCAGGGCAGGGAGTGGTGAACAGGAAGCAGGGGAGCAGAGCTGCCGACGGACGCCGGGAGCGGGGACCGGGCCGCCTGGGGACCGCAGGTGATGGGGGCTGGAGACTGTGGAGCGGGGGACGCCTACCAGAGGAGCCGGGGAGCGTGGCAGGTGAGACGGGGAGCAGGGCAGGGGACCCGGGGAGCGTGACAGTACCCCCCCCCACGCCCCCCTCCCTGCAACCGGGACAGGAAGGCACGTATCAGAGGAGTACCCACATTCTCCCGGGGTTCCCAGGACCTATCCTCAGGACCATACCCTGCCCAGTCCACCAAGAAGAACTGCCGGCCCCGTACGGTTTTCATGGCCACGATATCCCTTACCGCATAGATGTCATCATCAGCAATAGGAGGAGGAGCCGAACTGGCACTAGCGGAGAAGGGACCAAGGACAACCGGCTTGAGCAGGGAGACGTGGAAGGAGTTGGGTATCCTCATCGTGGCCGGGAGCTGCAGCTTGTAGGAGACCTCATTTATTTTGCTGAGGACTTTAAACGGCCCGATGTAGCGAGGACCCAGCTTGTATGATGGTAGCTTCAATCGGACGTACTTGGAAGCAATCCAGACCAGATCTCCTGGAGAGAAACACGGGGGATCCAGACGCCTCTTGTCTGCGTGTCTCTTCATTCGTAGGGAAGCACGTCCAAGGGACGCCTTGACAGAGTCCCAAATTGTTGCAAAGTCACGGGCTACAGCATCAGCAGCAGGGACATCTGAGGAAGAGGATTCAGGTAATGGGACGGAAGTCTGAAGTCCGTAAACGACATGGAAGGGAGAGCTGGAGGAGGACTCACTGACGTGGTGGTTATGGGAGAATTCAGCCCAAGGAAGAAGCGTGGACCAGTTGTCGTGATGGGCGTTGACGTAGTGACGTAAGAAGGAGGTCAAGATCTGATTGACTCGTTCCACTTGGCCATTCGACTGAGGATGGTAGGCTGAAGAAAAGTCCAGAGTCACTCCCAGATGTTTGCAGAGAGCCCTCCAGAAGCGGGAGGTGAACTGAGTTCCTCTGTCGGACACAATGTGTGATGGAAAGCCATGCAACCGGAAGATGTGCTGTATGTAGGCGTCAGCGAGTTCCTGGGCTGAGGGCAGTCCAGCCATAGGGACGAAATGAGCCATTTTGGAGAACCGATCCACCACGACCCATATGACTGTGTGTCCAGAGGACAGGGGCAAGTCCGTAATAAAGTCCATTGCAATGTGTTGCCACGGAACAGAGGGTATAGGCAGAGGCAGAAGACGGCCATATGGCAGATGTTTGGGCGTCTTGTTCCTGGCACAAGAGGAGCAGGCTGAGACAAAAGAAGCGACGTCCGTGCGAAGGGATGGCCACCAGTAGTGACGTACAATTGTACTCCATGTTCTCTTCTGACCAGCATGGCCGGCTGTTTTCGAGGCATGGCCCCAGTGCAACACTTTTTGCCTGTCGGTCTCAGAGACATAGGTCTTCCCGGGCGGTATCTGGGCCAGGGTGACAGGGGCCACCGGAATGATTTTACTAGGGCAGATGATGGGCTGGGATGTCTCCTGCTCCTGCTCCATGGGCATGAATGACCTGGACAAGGCATCTGCGCGTACATTCTTGTCCGCGGGTCGGAAATGGAGCTGGAAATCAAACCTGGCAAAGAACAAGGACCACCTGGCTTGCCGTGGGTTCAGTCGCTGAGCGGACCGCAGGTATTCCAGGTTCTTGTGGTCCGTGTAAATGATCACGGGGTACACTGCTCCCTCCAGAAGGTAGCACCATTCGTCCAGAGCCAGTTTGACTGCCAATAGCTCTCGGTCACCGATGGTGTAGTTGCGTTCAGGCGCAGAGAAGCTCTTGGAGAAGAAACCGCAAGTAACCATCTTCCCGGAGGAGGACTTCTGCATGAGCACTGCTCCGGCTCCCGAGGAGGAGGCATCCACCTCCAAGGTGAACTGTCGGTTTAACTCCGGACGGTGGAGCACAGGGGAGGAAGCAAATGCCCGCTTCAGGGAGCCAAACGCGACGTCGGCCGCAGGTGACCAGTCCTTTGGATTAGCCCCCTTCTTGGTCAAGGCGGAGAGAGGTGCAGTCAGAGCAGAAAAGTGAGGGATGAACCGACGGTAATAGTTTGCGAATCCCAGAAAGCGTTGGATTGCCTTCAGTCCAGAAGGAGGGGGCCAGTTGAGAATGGAACAGACCTTCTCCGGGCCCATCTGCAGGCCGGTATCGGAGATTACGTAACCCAGGAAGGGAAGAGAAGACTGCTCGAAGACACACTTCTCGTACTTGGCGTACAGACGATTCTCCCTCAGTCTTTGTAGTACCAGCTGCACGTTCTCTCTGTGGGTCTGGAGGTCCGGAGAAAAGACCAGGATATCATCAAAATACACCACCACACAGACGTAGAGAAGGTCCCGGAACACGTCGTTCACCAATTCCTGAAAGACTGCTGGTGCGTTACACAGGCCGAAGGGCATCACACAGTATTCATAGTGCCCATCGCGAGTATTGAACGCGGTCTTCCATTCATCCCCAGAGCGGATGCGGACCAGGTTGTAGGCACCCCGAAGATCCAACTTGGTAAACACACGAGCTCCTCTAAGCCGATCAAACAATTCAGGGATGAGCGGCAGGGGGTATTTATTTTTCACGGTGATTTGGTTCAATCCCCGGTAGTCAATGAATGGGCGTAGGTCGCCCTCTTTCTTCTTAACGAAGAAGAAGCCTGCTCCAGCAGGAGAGGAGGATCTCCGAATGAATCCCCTTGTGAGGTTCTCTGTGATGTAGGTAGACATGGCCCTTGTTTCGGCAGGGGACAGCGGATATATCCGTCCTCGAGGTGGTGTAGTTCCCGGGAGCAGGTCGATGGCACAATCGTAAGGACGATGTGGCGGCAGTACCTCTGACTCCTTTTTATCAAAGACGTCCGCGAAGGACCAATAGGCCGAGGGCAGTCCCGGTAGGGACTCTGGAACCGGAGGTCGTCGGATGGGTTGTTTAGTCTTCAGACAGTTCTCGTGGCAAGAGGAGCCCCATCGAGTGATTTCACCAGTACCCCAGCTGACTGACGGTTCGTGTGTCCGTAACCAGGGGAGTCCCAGCAGGATTTGATGAGACATGTGTGGGAGGACGTAGAGAGCGATGTTCTCGGTGTGCAGGGCACCGATACGCAGTTCCACCGGCTTGGTGATCCACGAGATGGTGTCAGAGAGGGGTCTCCCGTCCACAGAGGCAATCACGAGGGGTTTGTCGAGTGGAGTAACAGGCACCTGGTACTTGTCCACCGTGGCCTGCTGGATGAAATTGCCTGCTGCCCCGGAGTCGAGGTACGCCTCGGCCGTGAACCGCGTCTCTCCCGTTGTCACTTGAACAGTCCACGTAACCGGGTCAGAGAGAGTCCCAGCACCTAGGGTGGCCTCTCCTACCAACCCTAGGCTTTGGAGTTTCCCGGCCTCTCTGGACAGGAGCGTAGAAGGTGTGTACCCTCTCCGCAGTAGAAGCAGAGACCCTTGGCGAGCCGTTCTGCTCGGCGTTGTTCGGACTGCCGCAAACGGTCGATCTGCATGGGCTCGTGGACGGAGACACCAGATGACGTTGACTGAAGTACGGCGGGCTTCTGCGGAGGAGAGGAATGCCGTATCGGACGTCTCTCACGGGACACCTCTTTGGATCGTTCCTGAAAGCGAAGATCCACTCGAGTCGCTAGGGCAATCAGGGCATCCAGGGTGGACGGCACGTCACGACCAGCCAGCTCATCTTTAATTCGACCCGAGAGACCTTCCCAGAAGGCGGCGGTTAGAGCCTCATTGTTCCACCCGAGTTCCGAAGCCAAGGTGCGAAAACGGATGGCATATTGGCCCACCGTCAGAGTCCCCTGACGTAGCCGGAGGAGAGATGAGGCAGACGCGGAGGCGCGTCCGGGCTCGTCAAAGGTGCCACGAAATGCCTGCAGGAACTCCTGGATGTTGGTGGTCACCGGATCCTCCTTCTCCCACAAGGGGTTCATCCAGGCCAGTGCCTCACCCTCTAGATGGGACATCATGAACGCGACCTTGGCTTGGTCGGAGGCAAACAAGTGCGGCAGCTGCTTGAAATGGAGGGAGCATTGATTTATGAATCCCCTGCAGGTCTTGGGATCTCCGGCGTACCGGGGTGGTGAGGCCAAACGAAGTCTGGAAGCATCCGAGGAGGCTGCCACGGGAGCTGTGGCCGTGGATTGTACAGTGGAAGCTCGAGATGCCGAAGATGTGACCGACGCTTGTAGCGTGTTCAGGCGGGCGTCCATAGAAGACATGAAGTTCAGCATGCGGGTCTGGGTCTCACGCTGACGTGTGAGTTCCTCCTGCAAGGCCGCTAGTGCTTCGGCGGGATCCATGGCCTGTTCTTACTGTTAGGGCCAGGTGGACGGGCAGACCCAGGAGGTGGATCCACTGGGCCGAACACCTTACTGAAGGCAAGGGGTCCGGTAGCCGGAGCACTACAGGTAGCAGGACAGTCCGTTCAAAAGAGTGGAATGTAGAAGTCCCTGGGATCACGGAGTCACTGATGGTAGTCCGGGTGACGGAGCTCAGGTTCGGAGGCCGAGATGTTGTCAGGCAGAGTCCGGAACCGATGGAGCGAGAGAACAGATCACCACAGGGATCAGAGATGGTACGGACTGACGGGATGGCAGATAGTCGGGGTTCGGGAATCGGCAGGACCGGATGACGAGGCAGGAGCGGCTCTAGAAGAGAGATAGGTAAGTATATCACAGAGACAAGGAGACCTGACTCCTAGCTTAGGAAACACGAAGAACAGGCCCCGCCCACTTGGACATTAAACCCCTTTATACCCTGTACCTGTGTGTTCAATATCCTGTCAGTGGACGCTGGCCCTTTAAGAGAGGGTCAATGACCCCGCGCGCGCCCTAATGCGCATGCGCGAGGCCCGGGTGCCAAAAGCCAGGGCAGGGAGCGGTGAACAGGAAGCAGGGGAGCCGGCCTGGAGCAGAGCTGCCGACGGGCGCCGGGAGCGGGGACCGGGCCGCCTGGGGACCGCAGGTGATGGGGGCTGGAGACTGTGGAGCGGGGGACGCCTACCAGAGGAGCCGGGGAGCGTGGCAGGTGAGCCGGGGAGCAGGGCAGGGGACCCGGGGAGCGTGACAATATATATATATACACACATACACACAGAAATGTATTAATTCTCTTCGGACAAGGGGTGAATCAGAGAGCAAAAAGAGCCCTTGTTAAATGATACCAGGGACAGTAGCTGTGACAGGGATATGCAAGTCTATTAGTTATGTAATGAGATTAGAGTTAATGTAAACCATGCAGCCCTGTCAGGTGCTACTATGATAAATACTGCTGCATAGACTGAATGCCCTAATCAGAGGCACAGGCATAAAACAAAGCCTGTGATCTGTATACTGACATGGTATCAGGAGCACTGGTGAGAGCAGAGAAGTACAAGCAGGCACATTACCTAATAGCTGCAAATGCCACCAGATACTGATACAGGATTGTGACGCTCCCCAACGCTGGCGTTTCGGCGCTTCCTTCTTCAAAGGGGGGGGGGGGCGGGAACATATGCTCCCTATTTATATTGAACTCTGAGACAGGGATGATATGATTGTTTGGATTGTGACGCCTATTGTCCAGCTCCGGCTGTGTCTTTTGAGATCAAATGGTTTTTAATTAATAAAATATTTTGTATGTATTATAGACCCTTGTATTCGTTTTTTTCTTTTTTGGTCTTATTTAATGCATGTGGATGGTATTTATATATGGGTTTAATGTACTTAGGCGGGCTTTGCACACTACGACATCGCAGGTGCGATGTCGGTGGGGTCAAATTGAAAGTGACGCACATCCGGCGTCGCAGTCGATATCGTAGTGTGCAAATCCTTTCTGATACGATTAACGAGCACCAAAGCGTCGTTATCGTATCATCTGTGTAGGGTCCGACATTTCCATAATGCCGCTGCAGCGACAGGTACGATGTAGTTCCTCGTTCCTGCGGCAGCACACATCGCTGTGTGTGAAGCCGCAGGAGCGAGGAACATCTCCTACCTGCGTCCCGACTGCAATGCGGAAGGACGAAGGTGGGCAGGATGTTTACATCCTGCCCATCTCCGCCCCTCCGCTACTATTGGCCGCCTGCCATGTGACTTCGCTGTGACGCCGCACGACCCGCCCCCTTAGGAAGGAGGCGGGTCGCCGGCCAGAGCAACATCGCAGGACAGGTGAGTGCATGTGAAACTCCCGTAGCGATAATGTTTGCTACGGCAGCTATCACAAGATATCGCTGCTGCGACGGGGGCAGGGGCTATGGCGCTCGACATCGCAGAAATTGATAAGGTTGCCCATACTTTTGCACCGGTCAAATTTTGTTTAAATGCGGATTGCACATTTTCTGTTAGTACAATAAACCTCATTTCAATCCAGAAATATTACTCAGTCCATCAGTTATTAGATATATGAAACTGAAATAGCTGTTGCAAAAACCCAAATTGTTATAAAGAAAAAAGGTTAACATTAATAGGGGTGCCCAAACTTTTTCATATGACTGTATATATATATATATATATATATATATATATATATATATATATATATATATATATAATCTATCCACACACACATACACAGCTTTATATATTAGATATACACATATGGCTGACGATTCTGTCTGGGGTTCGTCATTTTAATGACCCAAAAAATGGTGCATGCAGCTTTTTTCGTGCAGTCAAAATGACGACTAGCGGTTAATGTTTGATTGGTAAGGACTGTTTGCAGAATTGGAGATTTTCCAAGAGTGATGGTGGGATTGTGGAAGGTTGGAGGTCAGAATGCTAAGGAGGATCTCAGCTCCCCCGGTAAAGGCATCACCTGGGTCCTCTCTCTGGGGGACGGTGCAGGGAGGGCAGCTCCATGTTCAAAGAGGCAAAGTCCGGCAGTAGAACAAAAGTTGTTTCCAACATCATGGCCAAGAAAAAAGGTTAAAAACCAATTTTATTCCGTAACTTGTGCAAATACAACAGGATATGTCTAAGACTAAGAACCTCTGTTAGGTGTGAAACGCATAGACATTGTTTTATACTTCGTGGACGTCCATCCAACCTAGTGTTGGTTTTAACCTTATGGAATAAAATTGGTTTTTAACCTTTTCTTGGATGTGATGCTGGAAACAACTTTTTTCTATTGCCGAAGGTTCGAGGGGTAGAGGTGGAGCTGTGGTGAAGTCTGAAGGGGGCCCGGAAATTTTGCAGTATCGGGCCCGGAAATTCCTGGTGGCAGCCCTGGCTGGAGGGGCCCGGGGTGGCTGCCCGCAGTGAGTGCGTTTTCACTTTCATGTATCATGCCCCCGGGCCATCACCAAGCAGCTTATTACCGCTGCCGGAGGCGGCACTGTTTGTATAGCTGCAGACAGGCCAACGCAGAGATTCAAACTCGCCCACACTGCACACTGTGCGCGGCCTGTGCTGAAGAGGAGGGAGTGGCCAGGCAGCAGAGATGCCAGGAGGAGAACAGCCAATCAGGAGAGGGGGCAGAGCCGGGAAAATGAAATGATGAAAAGGAAAAGAGTGCAGGAGTGAAGAAGGAGTAGAGACCACAAAAAAGAGAGAAAAGCAAACAGAGAGCAGAAAAACAGTGAGAAGAGGAGAACAGAAGGAATAGAAAGAAAAAGCAGAGGACAGGAGGAGCAGCCAGGAAGACTCACAGGAAGTGCAGCAGACAGGCCTGAGCCACTATCATCATCTCTCACAGCACAGGAGCTGGTGAGTATTGTAATGTACAAACCTCTGCCTGTAATACTACAGAAAAACTGCCCTGTGCTGTGCCATCACTCTGTGTGTGTGTGTGTGTTGCCCCTGTGCCAATACTGTGTGTGTGTGTTACGTCACCGCCGAAGTCTGCTCCAGCGACTTCTGCTCCGATCGCCAGGCGACGCCGTGTTCCTGCCGTGGATGGTACTGGTGATGGGAGAGAAGTTGATGCCAGCGGCACCAGTGGGCGCAGGCTCCGATCATCCACTGGGCTGGGTTAGCTTGGGATCTGCAGTACCGCTGGCTGACTGTGGGTGGCATGTGTCTTCCAGCTGAAGTTGCCAGCGTTCAGCTACAGCCAATGGGAATACACCACACCCTTCTTATTTCCCCTCCTGTCACATGATTACTGACAGATATAGTTCTGATTTTCCTGGCTCCTGTTACGTCCTATTCTGTTGGTGATTCCTGTGTTGACTTCTGCGTGATTTTGACTACCCTTCTGCCTACTGTTTTTGTACCTTGCTGCCTGACCCGGATCTGACCTCTGCTACGTTTGCTGACTACGTCACTGCCTGCCGATTCTGTCCCTGTTCCGCAATTCCTGGTTTGACCCTGCCTGACTACTACTCTCATCGGACTGCAGCCTTCCACAGGTAGTGATCTCCAGGGTCCTGTGTAATTCCAAATCCCTGTATAGGGGTTAAAGGGTTTCAGGGATCTGGGGGTCCTACTTGGTGAGTGGCTTCACTCTAGCCTCCCCTTTTCAGCCCATCTGAGTCTGTGGATCCAGGCAGGCGTTACAGTGTGTTGCCCCTGTGCTGTGCCATCACTGTGTGTGTGTGTTGCCCCTTTGCTGTGCCATCAGTGTGTGTGTGTGTGTGTGTGTGTGTGTGTGTGTGTGTGTGTGTGTGTGTGTGTGTGTATTATCCCTGTACTTTGCAGAGTTTTAATATAGATCCTGAGGCTATAAAGAGTCATAATCCTTACCATTAAATGGGGAAGACAGAAGTGAAAATGTATATTGTGTGTAGTGAGGGGCACGAAGAAGGACATCCCAACTTTAGGCCAAGTTCACATATTGCAGATTTTTTAGGGATTTGCGGTGTGAATCCACTGGTCTTGGTGCAGTGGCCTTTGCTCAGTAACAGGACGGTGGTTATATTCAGACTCTATGTGGTGATATTTGGTCATGGTGTGGCGGCATTATTTTGCAATGTAATAATACATTGCAAACCTTTATATGGTGGGTGTTGTTCAGTAACACTATGTAGTAGTATGTGTTATTTCTGACTATAAGCCGCCCCCAATAATGCATGCCGGCCCCCAATAACATGTATCATGATTATTATGATAATTTTTTTTGTTTGTTTGTTTTTTATCGGTGGGGGGGCCCCATTCAGACTTTTGCTATGGGGCCCCATGATTTCTATGTACGCCCCTGCCTGGGACTGCCCTTGTCGGCTACCTACCAGCGTGGTAGCCTAGCTGCACCTCCAGTGGCTTTAGTGAAGACTCGGTAGCCATTCAGATTTGCTCCTCCAGGTCAGTACTCAGTGCCTTTGGTCCAGTGGAACAACTTACCTGCCGCTTGCCCTGCGAGCATGACATATATGATGTTTTGATTGCTTGTTATTACATTTTTTTTCTGTTGCTGCAAAGGCCTAAAAAACGGTAATCTTGTCGTTTTGATTTTTTTTCTGATGACACGGTTTACTGTTTGGATTAATTTATGTTTTGATAGATTGAACTTTTATATAAACACAGTAATATCAAATATGTATATTTTTTAATTTTATTTCTTTTTTTTTTAATGTGGTAAAGGGTGATGTGAACTTTTATTTTTAAAACCTTTTTCAACTTTGTACTGTACTTTCAACCTGCAAGAGTCTTACCACTTGTTCTATATACAGCAATGCTGTTTACAGAAGAAATCACAGTCTCCTATGAATGCCGGCCACTGGCTGGTTATCACAAGAGTACTATGGTGACAGACACGGGGGTTATCCACTGACCAATGGCTGTCATGACATTTATTTTATTTATTTTACTCACTTATATAGCACTATTAATTCCACAGCACAGCGTTTTACAGATGTGATTGTACCGTCCCGGGGCTCGGCCGGCTGCCGAGCCGCTCGGATCCGTGCTCGGTGGGTGGCTCGAGCTCCTTATGGACCCGGGGGTCACATCGTTCTGAAAGGGGGTTGGAGCTACATGTAGGGACTTCGGTGGGGAGGTACACGGCCGGAGCCGCGGTTGTTTGTACGGGATTTGAGTTTGTGATGCCACCCATGGATTGTGGTGAATAGATGGACACCACCGCTGCCGTTGACTAGGCTCCTGGGGACGTTGTTGCGCAGCTTGGTGTTGACCTAATGGTTGGGCTGTTGTCTTCAGTCGGGTCTTAGGTTGGATAGGTCCTTAAGTCCAGTCCTCAATCAGTTGACTTGACTCAGCCCGGTTGTTTCTGGGCCTCGTACTGGGTCTGAGTACCCCTCCTGGTGCTCCGGTTTCCAATCGGTTCCCCGGTTCGGTACCGACGGGCAACCGCCCGTCCCCGGTCCCTACGGTTCCACCGGCTGTAATCCCAGCTCCTGCTTGCGGCCGCCACTGTCTCCCTCCTTGCCAGAGGTGACTGGGCTCCAACCCAGACACCTGGTGTAGACTATGGCAGGCCTGGACACAGGCCTGTCCTTGCACTCCACTCCACTCCACTGTCAAGACTAATCTCTTCTCGACTACTGTTTTTCCCACCTCCAGGTCTGTGAACTCCTCGGTGGGCGGAGCCAACCGCCTGGGTCCACCCCCTAGTGTGAACATCAAACCCAGAGGGAGGTGACAAGGGTTTTGTAGTTTGGCTGCTGTCACCTTACTAAGGGGGGGGGAGGGAATGTGTGTATGGGACTACCCGTGACAACCTGGCTAGTCCAGGGCGTCACATGATCATCTCATCAGTATCCCACGGCTGCACGCCAATGAGGACTCACAACAGCATGCCCCCCTTCCAGCATGCATTAAATGCCGCTATCTGAGATTAACAACAAGTGTCGCTCCACCCATGGCTGTTAGAGGCAGATGAAGGCTGAGTAATTCAGCCTTTATCTGCAGGGAAAGATTCAGGATCGGCGTATGAGCTCACATCAAAGGCAGGGAAATGACTCATGACGTGCATAGCAGGGTTAATGCAGCAGTCAGATGTTAGCCGGCAAAAGATAGGCTGTCTCAACTGCTTCATGACTGTCCCTCAAGTTAAAATTTGCCAACCTGCTCCTAATCTTATCCATAATGCAGGTTTGTAATACATTGTGTAGCCACATCCACCCCATGTCTTACCATTGGTTTCTTAGTTCTCTTTCCATACAAAGACCAGTCAGAACCGAATTCCAGCAGTGGCCTAGTGGTTGCAAGTACAAAGGCGCTTCTGAACAAACGTAACAAGTGTCTATTAGATGGCTCCAATTGTGCCACTTTTATTAAGACGTCTTCAAGTGTTAACAAATTGGCGCAAATCGCTCCATCTTGGCACAATATGCATAAAGTAGGGATTGCCACTTAATAAATGTTGTCTGTTTCCTCTGAATAGTGACCATTGCTGAGTTCGGCCTCCCTCCTGGTTGCCTCCGGGGCCACCTCTCTGCTTGTTGAACCTCTTTAGTCATTTTTTTACTCTTATACAAGATCCTGTGTCTCCTGTATTCTGCTGCTCTATGTCTCGGTCTTTATTCTTCTTTCAGGTAGTACGTAGTGCACAATGTTAGTGCCCCAATCACAGAGACTGAATCCCATAATAATTGTAGTGTAATTTGGGCCAGGAGTTGAATTTATGACATCTATTCTCTGTATTGACTCCTCTATACTGCCCGATTCTAGTTGTGATATATTCAGGGTAGTAGTGATCATTCCCATCATTATCACTGTGTGAGGAGAAAATCAGACAAAAAAACCACACAACATGATATATATCTAAATTTATGTTTGTTTTTTATTAGAAGATCAATAAGCAGCATTGTATTGAAAGTATACTGGCCCTTTGAGAAATTACACAATGGTCACAGTGCCTCTCAGGTGAGCCCCCGTGTGGACTACAGAACCAGCTGCAGTCATTGGGGAGCAGCTGAGAGGCACTGGACCCAAAGATCCAGAGGAAGGCGAAGAAACCCCCCGGAGAGTTCTGCCTCAGGGGGGAAAAAAATTCCTTCCTGACCCCAGTTCTGGCGATCGGATATTTCCCTGGATCACGTCAGTCCTGCTGCAAATTGCAATATATTTATATGTAATTATTAGTGATGGGCGGATAGTAAAATATTCGGGTTTGGATTGTTGGATCGAATACCCAGTACTATTCCAGTATTCATCATGAATAACTGACCTAATGCAAGTCAATGGGGAACTCGAGTGTTATTCTAAGGACATCTTCAAAAAAAATGCTCGGGTTCCACATTGACTTACATTAGGTTAATTATTCTTCAGTAATACTGAGATAGTACTCGGTATTCAGTACAACTAATCCAAACCCGAATATCTATTGACCCATCACTAGTAATTATAAACTATGGAGCGCTAATCTTACAAAGAAAAATATACACACACCCTGCTCCTAGGAGCTTACAATCTAATATACAATATGACATATGCACGCAAACATATGTACACTCAACTTGATGCTCACACACATACAGACACATATGCCCACAAACACACACATACACACTCACCTCAAGACACACATACACAAACACACCCCCCTTCAGTGCTGCAGTGCTGCGGACAGAAACGATCACCCCTTAATTGCTGGGACTCCACACAAACCTTCACAAATAAATCCTTTCATTACCTGGACGCCATACAAACCCTCACACACCCCTTTAGTAGTGGGGTCAATAGACACTGACACACAGTCCCTTTATTGCTGGGGCCACACAAACAACCTTTCATTCTTGGAACACACACCTTCAGTGCTGCAGTTCTGGGAAGCGATCATACATACACACACTCATACACAAATACACACACACACACACACACACACACACACCCCCCTTCAGTGCTGCAGTGCTGCGGACAGAAACGATCACCCCTTAATTGCTGGGACTCCACACAAACCTTCACAAATAAATCCTTTCATTACCTGGACGCCATACAAACCCTCACACACCCCTTTAGTAGTGGGGTCAATAGACACTAACACACTGTCCCTTTATTGCTGGGGCCACACAAACAACCTTTCATTCTTGGAACAGACACCTTCAGTGCTGCAGTTCTGGGAAGCGATCATACATACACACACTCATACACACATACACACACACACACTTGCACACATACATACACACACATATACACACACACTTACACGTGCACACACACATACATACCTTCTAGGTCTGAACCTGAAAATTCTTCTCGCTTGATAATTGTAGGTCCTATGACAGCCTTGTGGAAGGGTCAAGAAGAAATAAAACATGCAGAGATAGTTATTGCTTGGAACAATCATGGTGATGAGTCCATACAGTACACACTGCTGATCTCTTCCTTGTCCTGCTGTGCTGTTTGTGCTGTGCAGCGAGTCCTTCTTCACCCCTCTCCGATGTTGCCCGATCCTCCAGTATTCAGTGAAGAGCTACCTACCTGGACCAGTCGTCTTCAAGCTGTGACACAAGATGGTTCTGGATTAGAGCTTTGTACATTCTATAGCATTTGTGATGTCATGTGAGGTCTATGATATCAAGTGCACTGTGATGTCATGTGCTTTGCGATGTCATCATACCTGGAAGCAAATCAAATTCATGTTAAAACAATAACTTTATTTAATTAAAACCACACACAATTGAATACTGCACAATAAAAATTTGCTACAACGTTAGTCATAAATCAATGTATACCTCAGAGGGGGAGGGGCCCAGGATGGATTCCCTAGACCTCCCCTACCTGGCCGCAGAGGTTGGTACTATGCAGAGATTGTTCGCCCCACCTTCTGATAGACGATTGATTGGCTGTCTCGAGCATGGCCCCGCCCATAGAGGCCAGCATACTATTCAGGCCTCGGATGGAAATGAGCCCTGACTGCCTAGCGTGCGTTCCAGCTACTTGTAGGGAGTTTTCTTCCTGGGGACACCATATGTTTACAGGTATAAAAAAGCTGCCTTTGAATACAACATGGTCTATCTGGCTATATGAGCCTCAGGTTCAATTTGGGATGCCCCTGATGAAACCCCTGGCATTTGGAAAGGGAGGAGAAACGCGTCAGGCTTGAGGCCACTCAAGCTAAGTTATTGTGTCATTTGGCACATCTTTTATGCTGTGCAATATTATTTGCCATTGGGTATATTGTGCTTTTTGCTATTGAGCGCTATTTATCATTTGGCAAGTATGATACTATTCGCATAATGATCTGTTACTGGGCATGCCACTAATACATCTCATGTTATTCCATATGACATTGCTAATACAGGCAGGGTCGGACTGGGGTGCCAGGGGCCTACCAGGGAAATTACCTCTAGGAGCCCACACTGTAGCTACCATAAACGCTTTTATTACTTGTTCATTTTCGGCTTCTCTCAGTATAACGTGCGCCTTTTAGCAAACTACGGTGTGCAAAAAAGAACTGTATTGTGCACTGCATATATCACAGGATTTCTTGTAGCATCTTATTTATTGTAGTTAATTATGGAATCTATTATTTACAATCAGTCGCAGTTTTTCTTACACACGGACATTCCTTGTCTTAGGAAAACCACTGAGTCCATCAGGAAAACAATATTCAAAGAGAAGCAGAATGTTATCCAGCATCTTCAAATGGAAAAGTTTACTAAAATTAATCCCCCTATGCCACCATCTATCCACCATATAGGGTCTGTCCCCACTGACTTGGGAAATCCCCTATAGAGTCAGTATGTGGTGGTGTGAAACATTACCACTCCAATACACTTTTCCATTTGGAGACTCCGGTGAATATTTGCTTCACTTTGGTCTGACATTTATCTATTTTTTCTGTCTTTGTTATCATAGTGGTATCTGTAGCGCCCCTGAGACCCTCAGGGCACTACAGGGAACTGCATCCTCTTGGGGATGCAGGACCTACTCCCTGGGACTTGGAGTACCAGTGCCGATTCCACCAAAACACGACCAAAATCCTAGTTCTCCACTGCACACAGGGCATAGAGGGTTAACCATGTAAGGGGATGGTCGCCATGGGAACGAGTCCCTCAGTATAGCCAGCCTGGTGGGAGGGGTCAGCAGTCAGTCAGTCGGTAGTCGGTAGTGAGTTGAGTGGCACACAGAAGAGGTGTGCGGACGTGCCTGAGCTGGGTTTGTGTAACGGTGACCCGGGGGCACAGGAGAGAGGTCACCAGGATGGGTACCGGAGATACCGCTGGGACCAGAGCACGCACGGGGCACGGGGCACAGGGCCCTAGGTCAAGCGTCAGTTTCATACGGTTTGATAAATACCTTCCCAGTGAGGACACCTTCACGGACTTCACCGAACCAAATAATCCGGGGGCATCAGCAGTAAACTAGGATCGGGGTTTGGACATTTACCTCCCTGCAGGGTCTGCACTGCCCTCCATATGGAGAAGGAGACTGTACCCCAAAAGGGACGTCTGGGCTCACAAACGCTCCATGCCCATCAGATGCATCCAACTACTCCACAGCGTGGTTGGCCAGTAAAGGTCTAAAAGATGAAAAAATAATGACATGGCCTCCTTGTTCACCTGATCTGAACCCCATAGAGAACCTGTGGTCCCTCATAAAATGTAAGATATACGGGGAGGGAAAACAGTACACCTCTCGGAGCAGTGTCTGGGAGGCTGTGGTGGCTGCTGCGCGCAATGTTGATCGTAAACAGATCAAGCAACTGACAGAATCTATGGATGGTAGGCTGTTGAGTGTCATCATAAAGAAAGGTGGCTATATTGGTCACTAATTTTTTGGGGTTTTGTTTTTGCATGTCAGAAATGTTTATTTCTAAATTTTGTGCAGTTATATTGGTTTACCTGGTGAATATAATCAAGTGAGATGGTAATATATTTGATTTTTATTAAGTTGCCTAATAATTCTGCACAGTAAAAGTTACCTGCACAAACAGATATCCTCCTAAGATCTTCGTTCCGAATAGCATGTGCAATGCAAGTTAATGGGGAAAAACTAACAATGTAACGAGTAACCTGAATGCTGTACTTTTCGTGTGGGTAGCAAATACTGCGGAATTCGGGTTACTCATTACATTGCGAGTTTTTCCCCATTGACTTGCATTGCACATGCTATTTGGAATGAATATGCGAGTATTAGACAGTACTCGTTATGACTGTAGCGAGTGCGATTAGTTAGGTACTCGATCAACTCTACTTACAGCAAGTGAAAACCCAAAAATCATTATCTCAGAAAATTAGAATAATTACCACAAAATACAAAATACCTGCAAAGGCTTCCTAGGTGTTTAAAATGCTCTCTTAAGGGGACTTTACACGCTACGATATCGCTAATGTGAAGTCGTTGGGGTCACGGAATTTGTGACGCACATCCGGCCGCATTAGCGATGCCGTTGCGTGTGACACCTATGAGCAATTTTGCACCGTCGCAAAAAAACGTGCAAAATCGCTCATCGGTGACATGGGGGTCCATTCTCAAATATCGTTACTGCAGCAGTAACAAAGTTGTTCTTCGTTCCTGCGGCAGCACACATCGCTCCGTGTGACACCGCAGGAACGAGGAAGCTCTTCTTACCTGCCTCCCGGCCGCAATGCGAAGGAAAGAGGTGGGCGGGATGTTACGTCCCGCTCATCTCCGCCCCTCCGCTTCTATTGGGCGGTGGTTCAGTGACGCTGCTGTGACATCGCTGTGACGCTGAACGAACCGCCCCCTTAGAAAGGAGGCAGTTCGCTGGTCACAGCGACGTCGCCGGGCAGGTAAGTATGTGTGACAGGTCTGGGCGATGTTGTGCAGCACGGCAGCGATTTGCCCGTGTCGCACAACCGATGGGGGCGGGTACCCACGCTAGCGATATCGGTACAATATCGCAGCGTGTAAAGCGGCCTTTAGTCTGGTTCAGTAGGCTACACAATCACGGGGAAGACTACTGACTTGACAGATGTCCAGAAGGCAGTCATTGACATACCCCACGAGAAGTTAAAGGCTACTTTCACACTTGCGTTTTTTTCCTTCAGTCGCAATCCGCCGTTTTGGAAAACAGCGGAATCCGTTAACGGATTCCGCTGCTTCCCATAGACTTGTATGGACGACGGATTGCGACTGATGAACCTGCGTTGATTCCGCCGTTTTTTCAGCAGCGGAATCCTTAGGATTTCGCTGCGCATGCTCTCTCTGGCTCCCTGCAAACGTAACCAGGGTACACATAGGGTTATTAAGCAAAGCGCTTTGCTTAGTTACCCGATATTTACCCTGGCTACGTGTGCAAGGAGCCAGCGCTAAGCGGTGTACGCTGGTAACCAAGGTAAATATCGGATAACCAAGCAAAGTGCTTTGCTTAGTTACCCGATACCCTCGCTACGTGTGCAGGGAGCCCGAAACTTCCCCGCTTAGCTCCGCCCCCTCCCGCACTCCACTCTGCATGTACACACGCACGCACACAGACACACAGACACACACACACTCACCTGTCCCCAGCCATGCAGTCCCCGGTACTGACGTCCTCAGCGTCATGGCCCTGCTCGGCTACACCCACCCCACACTCTGCCCCCCTGCACACATTCTCGGCGGCCAAGCGATCAGGTGATCACCCGGCGGCCGGCTGCTGTGAGCTATCAGCTGATCACCTAGCGTCCGGCTGCTGTGAACGATCAGCTGATCACCCGGCGGCCAGCTGCTCTGAACGATCAGCTGATCACCCGGTGGCCGGCTGCTGTGAGCGATCAGCTGAGCACCTGGCAGCCGGCTGCTGTGAACGATCAGCTGATCACCCGGCGGCCAGCTGCTCTGAATGATCAGCTGATCACCCGGTGGCCGGCTGCTGTGAGCGATCAGCTGATCACCTGGCAGCCGGGTGATCAGCTGAGCGTTCTCAATAGTCTGCCGCCGGTAAAACTGTAAAGAAAAAAAAAAGCACATTCCGTTGTTTTGTACGATCTGTTGCATCCGTTGTGCCACTATATGCAACGCATCCGTTGCATCCGTCACACAACGCAATGCAACGGATGCTGTTCAATGCAAGTGTGAAACTAGCCTAAGCCACAAAAGGTCATTGCTGAAGAAGCTGGCTTTTCATAGAAGTGGTCCCAGCACCCTCTGTGTCAGAGAGGGGTCCACCACTCTGGCCAGCTGATGAAAGCTCATCCCCGGAGCCGCTGCCAGATCAATCGGAGGAGTACCTAGCACCATCAAGAAGAATGAGAGGCCTGGAGGCTGAGCCCACAGTTCCCAAACGCCCGGAAGGGGTCGCAGCATTCCCTGCCGAGGAAGATGACGTGACAGCCTATATGCCTAGCATGTATGTGACCTGGGAGCCGGCTGAAGACCAAGTGATGGTGATGAGGAGGCCAGCCCGCAGAGGATAACGGCGTGTGAGGGCAAGACACCTGTTGCGGGCGGGGAGGAGGGTGCGTGTGTGTCAGCACACTACGCTCACCCCTTCTGCTCGGGTCCGGTGGCTTCTGCTCAGTGGTGGCTCGAGCGGTGGGCCGGATCCCGGGGGCTTCTCGAGCGGCACTCCTCGCCCGTGAGTGAAAAGGGGATTTTGGTTGGGGAGATTGTTTATTGTCCGTGACGCCACCCACGGTTGTGGTGATTGAGTGTACACCACCGCTGCTCTATATGGGGATCCCGGGGATGGTGAGGCGGAGCAGCCAGTTGTTGTGTTGTCCCTCCGTGGGTAGGGGTTGGTGATCCCGGGGCCCAGTGGGGTGCAGGGGCGCAGGGGCAGCGCTGTGCCTTGCGGCACTGAGGTACTCACTCAGCCAGTAAACACGACACAGTTCTCGGTAAACAAACGGCTGGTTGGACGGGTCCCTCGGACGGTTCACGGTGCTGCGGTTCCCTGCAGTTAGCGGTGACGGTCTCTTCCCTGCACCTTTGAAATGTCTTTTTGGTAGCGATGGATTCCCACCGGTTACCCGCTCCCCGACTACAATCTGAGCCGGAGGAGCTCCAAACTTTGCCCGCAGGCGCCGGCCCTGGGAAACTGGTGCCTTGGCGGTGGCGGTGTTTCCCCGTTGTGGTTGGACCTTTGCCGTCAATCAGGACTTGCTTGTTGGGGGATCTACGTCCCCTTCACTAACGGATTTGGCAACTTACGGCGACTCCAAGCCTTGCCGGGATCCGAAAGGCCCCTGCCCTGGTGCTGACTGCCCTTTGTATACTGCTCCAGACCCCCGGGCACACAGCCTCCGTGGTCCTTCCAGCAACCTCCAGACAGTCCCACTGCAGACCTTCACCACGTCTGCTGACCTTGCTGACTCCGTCTGGGCACACAGCCACAGACCAACTTCAGGCTTTCTGTCACTTTCACTGATGTTTCACTTCACTCTAGCTCCCTCCTGAGCTACACTCTGTTCACCTCCTACTCCTTCCTCTCCCTTGGCTGAACTCCTCACACAAGCCCTGCCTGGGCTCAACTCTCCTGGAACTTACTGCCTCCAGAGCTGTGAACTCCTAGGTGGGCGGACACCAACCGCCTGGCTCCACCCCCTGGTGTGAATCAGCAGCCCCTGGAGGAAGGCAACAAGGATTTGTGGGTTAGCTGGTGTACCTGCAGGGAATGTGGGGTGCGTGTGGTGTTGTGACCTGTGTCCCCTGGCTTGCCCAGGGCGACACATTCCCCCTTAGCAAAACGCAGACCGTCCTCGGGCTGCCCGTCCAACACCGGTTTTATTTTCCTTTTTGTTTTCTGTAAATGTAAAAAGGGTATAACATGTGTGAGGTAGCACGGTCGGCTGCGCAGCAGAAGACACGGGATCCAGGCATTAAGGTTCACAGCACACGGTTTAATGTCCAAACAAAAGTCCACAGCAATATACATGTGCCTCTCCAGCAGAGGACTCAGGGAGTTCTGTTCACTCCCTCACACCCGGAACACCTGCCCTCGTTCCTGTTTCCATTTAACCCTTCCTTCAGCCTGTAGGGAAACAGTATTAACCCTAGAGTGGATTTACTTTCTATCATGGAGTGAGCACAACCGGGGCGAGACATACCGGCCGTCATAGATAACCCCGGTCACAGTCTCACATACCCCCCCCCTCAGTTCAAGCGTGCGGGGTTGAACTCCCGCCATCAAACACGGGCCGCGGGACAAGGCATCGGCGTTGCCCTGCAACCCACCGGCCCTATGTTCAACCGTAAACCGGAAGTTCTGCAGAGAAAGGAACAACCGGGTAACCCGGGCATTCCGTTCCTTGGCGGACCTCATCCAGACCAGTGGAGAGTGATCCGTCACCAAGCGAAACTGCCGTCCCAGCATGTAATAGTGTAGGGACTCCAAGGCCCACTTGATCGCCAGGCACTCCTTCTCCACTACGCTATAATTCCGCTCGGGAGGGGTGAGCTTCCTACTTAAGAAGGTGACGGGGTGTTCCTCCCCCTGAACCACCTGAGACAACACTGCCCCCAGGCCGACCTCTGAGGCGTCAGTCTGTACTATGAACTCCTTCCGGAAATCAGGGTGTACAAGAACGGGCTGTCCGCACAGGACCCCCTTCAGGGCCCGGAAGGAGTCCTCGGCCTGCGGAGTCCAGCGCACCATGACGGACTTCTTGCCTTTGAGAAGGTCCGTCAAGGGGGCTGATAGTCCCGCAAAATCCTTTACAAACCTCCTGTAGTACCCCACGATACCCAGGAAGGCCCTAACCTGCTTCGTGGTCAGGGGTCTAGGCCACTTCTGGATCACCTCAACCTTGTTAATTTGGTGCTTAATCACTCCTTGGCCTATCACGTAGCCCAAGTAGCGGGCTTCCGTGAGTCCCAACGCACATTTCTTGGGATTGGCTGTCAATCCGGCTGTTCGAAGCGCGTCCACCACCGCTTGTACCTGTTCCAAGTGGGTCTGCCAATCGGAGCGGTAAATTATGATGTCATCAAGGTACGCTGATGCATACGCCTGGTGGGGTTCCAGCACTAAGTCCATCAACCTCTGGAACGTGGCCGGAGCGCCATGTAACCCAAAAGGCAAGACAACATAGTGGAAGAGACCCTCCGGCGTAATAAAAGCGGTTTTCTCCTTGGCGGACTCCGTCAGTGGCACCTGCCAGTACCCCTTGGTCAGGTCGAGTGTGGTAAAATATCGCGCCTGTCCCAACCTATCAATCAGCTCATCCACCCGGGGCATGGGGTAGAGATCGAACTTGGATATTTCGTTCAATCTCCTAAAGTCATTGCAGAACCTTAAGGAGCCATCGGGTTTTGGTATTAGGACAATCAGACTAGCCCATTCACTCCGGGATTTTTCGATGACCCCCAGGCGTAACATTGTCTTTACTTCCTCCGATATGGCTTGTCGTCGAGCCTCCGGTACCCGGTATGACTTCAGGCGTACCTTCAGGTGGGGCTCGGTGACAATATCATGTTGTATCAGACTGGTCCTACCGGGCAGCTCGGAGAAAACATCGGGGTTCTGCTGAACCAACCGTCTGGCCTCTCGCCTCTGAGTCTTGGTGAGGGCTTCTCCAATCCTTACTTCCGGTTCATCCTCTCCGGGGGTCGCTGGAGCCGGAGGTGAACGACCCGAAGAGGAGGGAGATGGGGAAAAAACAGCCATCAGGCTTTCCCGTTCCTGCCAAGGTTTTAATAGGTTGACATGGTATATTTGTTCAGGTTTCCGCCTACCGGGCTGCAATACTTTATAGTTAACCACCCCGACTCTTTCCTTTATCTCGTAGGGGCCTTGCCACTGAGCCAGGAATTTACTCTCCGCCGTGGGGATTAATACCAACACCCGATCCCCGGGTTTAAAGGTCCGCACGGTGGCTTGTCTATTGTAGCGGCCGCTTTGCGCGGCCTGAGCCTCCTGTAAATGCTCCTTCACAATTGGCATGACCGCGCTTATGCGGTTGTGCATTCCTAAAATGTGTTCAATCACACTTTTATGGGGGGTGGGCTCTTGCTCCCATGTTTCCTTTGCCAGGTCCAACAATCCCCGGGGATGTCGCCCGTATAACAATTCAAAAGGAGAAAACCCCGTGGATGCCTGCGGTACCTCACGGATGGCAAACATCAAATAGGGAAGCATCATATCCCAGTCTTTCCCGTCTTTGGAAATCACCCTTTTGAGCATGGTTTTCAGGGTTTTATTGAAACGCTCGACTAAACCGTCCGTTTGAGGATGATACACAGACGTATGCAACTGCTTGATCTGGAGTAGCCGGCATAGCTCTTTGGTCACTTTAGACATGAATGGGGTCCCCTGATCTGTAAGGATCTCCTTGGGCAACCCCACCCGGCAGAACACAGCAAACAACTCCCGAGCTATAAGCTTTGCTGCAGTATGTCTGAGAGGTATCGCCTCGAGATACCGGGTGGCATAATCAACGATCACTAGGATATGTTGGTGCCCTCGAGCGGACTTTACGAGGGGCCCCACCAGATCCATCCCTATCCGTTCAAAAGGGACTTCTATAATGGGTAACGGTACCAACGGACTGCGAAAATGGGTCAGGGGTGCGGTAAGCTGACACTCCGGGCAGGTTTCGCAGAACCGTTTTACCTCCCCAAAGACCCCGGGCCAATAGAACCTTTGCAATATTCGCTCCTGCGTTTTCTTGACCCCTAGGTGGCCACTCATCAGGTGTTTATGAGCCAAGTCGAGGACCCGCCGGCGATGCGGCTGGGGCACCACCAACTGCTCTACCCCTACGCCCCGTATTTCATCTACCCGGTAGAGTAAATCCTGCTTAAGAGCGAAATGGGGGTACCTTACCTGGGCACCGGGCAGCTGTGCCACCCCGTCAATTACTGTCACCCGACTCTGGGCATGTATTAATGTAGGGTCCTGGAGTTGGGCTGTCCCAAACGTATCCGGGGACGCCTCCAAGTCCGGGATGGGTTCGACCGTCTCAGCCTCTCCTGCCAATACCTCTAGGGGCGACCTATCGGGTTCACATTCTGTCCCTATCATGGGGACCCCTACGGCAGGTGTCCCGGATTCAGGATTGTAGGGCTCAGGTCCCGGACTGACCAATATCTGAGGAGACTTAGGGGGTCCCTTCCATAAAGTCCAAAAATAGGGCAGATCCCTTCCTAGGATCACGTCATAGGGAAGAGTGTTAAGAAGTCCCACCTCATGTTGCACCTGACCGCAAGGTGCTGTGATGGTGACAATCCCCGTGGGATAGTCTCGGCGGTCCCCATGTATGCAAACCACCCCCACGGTACGTCCTGTGGCCTTTACTTTAGCCCTCAAGTGGATCGCACCAGGGTCACTAAGCTTCCGGAATCCAACAATCCTGTAACCGGACATCCATTCACCTGTATTTGGCACAAGTGGGGCTCAGTCTCTGGGGAGACCAGGTCAGCGGTACACACCACCTGAGCATACATTGAACCCCGCCGGGTAACCCCACAATCCATGGGCTCCGTGGTGAGTGGACACTGGGCTTCCATATGTCCCACCCGCTGGCACCGCCAACATCTAATGGGGACGGAAACCCCCTTGACGGGTTGTCGTTTAGGGTACAGAACCTTCCGGACCTCAGGAATGGTGGGCGCGGCCTCAGACGGGACGGTAGGGGACTCCTGCACCGTTGTCAGCGGTGGGTCCTTGGCCCTAGGCTTTGAGGGGCCGGACCGACGGGCGGTACGCAAAGTCTCAGTGTCCCGTATCAAGTCCTGCGTAGCCACATGCCGCTCTACCAGGGACACTAATTGGTCCAGGGTGCTCGGGTCACCCTGTCCTACCCACCGTTGAACGGTGACGGGTAAAGTGCGCACAAAACGATCCACTACTACCCTTTCCACCATTTGCGCCGGGCTCAGAGTGTCAGGCTGCAACCACTTTTTTACAAGATGCAACAAGTCATAGGCCTGGGAGCGTACGGGTTTGGCTTCCTCATAGAACCACTGATTTACCCGCTGAGCCCGTACATAGGTATTCACCCCCAACCGAGCCAGTATTTCGACTTTCAGGGTCACATAGTCAATGGCATCCTCGGTACAGAGGTCCAGGTACGCTTTTTGGGGTTCCCCTGTCAGATAGGGCGACAATACCTCAGCCCACTGGGGGGTCGGCAGCTTTTCCCGCTCGGCCACCCGCTCAAACACCGCCAGGAACGCTTCCACATCATCCCCCGGGGTCATCTTTTGCAACGCTTGTCTCACCGCTTTCCGGACGCTGCCGTCGTCACCCGGCCCCGGGGTTGTTGCTGCCGGTCCAGCACGGATCGACTTGGCCAGGAGAATCATCTGTTCTTGATGTCTTTGTTCCTGCAATTGCAAGGCTTGCTGCTGACGTGTATTGGCCTGAACCAGCTGTTCTTGGTGCCTTTTGTCCTGCATTTGCAAGGATTGCTGCTGACGTTCCAACACCCGGAGCAGGTGTGCATTGGTCTGTTGCTGCTGTGCATTAGCCTCATGCAGCTGTGCATTAGTCTGTTGCTGCTGCTTTAGTATGTCCTCCATGGCGTCGCCGGGTTTGGGCTGTAGTATAACCGCTCGAATCCAGGACATGTGCTACTGGGTCACCAGGGATGGATGCTTCACCTCACCGGCTGTCATGGCCGCCGATTCTCCACCATATGTGAGGTAGCACGGTCGGCTGCGCAGCAGAAGACACGGGATCCAGGCATTAAGGTTCACAGCACACGGTTTAATGTCCAAACAAAAGTCCACAGCAATATACATGTGCCTCTCCAGCAGAGGACTCAGGGAGTTCTGTTCACTCCCTCATACCCGGCACACCTGCCCTCGTTCCTGTTTCCATTTAACCCTTCCTTCAGCCTGTAGGGAAACAGTATTAACCCTAGAGTGGATTTACTTTCTATCATGGAGTGAGCACAACCGGGGCGAGACATACCGGCCGTCATAGATAACCCCGGTCACAGTCTCACACATGATAAACGGTAAATTATGTACATTTTTAATAAATCTTCCCTTAACGGGAGGCACATTTCTTAAACGTTGCATAACGGTTTACGGTTACGGTTTCCGCTCTCTCCCACCCAAGCAACCTGGCCCTGATGCTGCCCCTAAAGCCCAGGCAGCACCCCTTGACCCACAGTCCAGCACACGGTACCCGAGCGGGATCTGTCCTTCCCTCCAGAGGGTGGCCACCGGTTCCTTTGGTGGCTGGGCCCCAGCCTGCTCTGCTCAGGGCCCTCCCTCCAACCTGCCTCTCCGGAGGCGGCATTGCGGAAACGGTAACGGCAAACAACATATTTACAAGCCACTTAACGTTTGTGGTTGCCCTGCAAGTTCACGGGCTTGTCCATGGATAGTCCTCCATGCAAAACAACTTTTTAACGGTCCCTACGGGGACAACAGTGCCGGCTCCAGTCGGTTGCAATCACAAAGCAAATCAGGTAAAACTTCGGTAATCATTTTCATCATTTTTCAAAACTTTTTCAAACAACAAACAAAGTGGTGGTCCCAACGGGGACTGGACAACGGTGCTCCGCTGCCCTACTCCAGGCCTTCAGCTTCATCCGAGGGAGGGGGTGCAGGACTCACTCTGCTCTCCTGGCTGCCCCGCAGCTTCACATCCAGGGCAAACCACCCCCTCTCTCCGCAGTGTCGGGTGTACCGAACAAGGTCTCCCGGCATTAGGTTGCGGCCGGGATGCTCCTCAGGCAGGTGGGCATTCACATTCCGCCGGGCTAGAAACACTTCGGCCTCCAGGCCCGGCTCGTAGATGAACCCGTAGCCCCGGCGGACATCAAACCGCCTCACCTGCCCCTCGTACAACGGGCCCCGGACACGGAACGTGGCCTGGCGGAGATTTTCTTTTTCTCGGATAGCTCGGGCCACCAGCTCGGCCTTCTTCCGCTCCCTCTCGGCGATCTCCAGGCCCAGCGGTACCGGCTCCCTATCCCAATACGGCGCTGCCGCCAGCGCCGGCGCACGGGTCAGGCCCCGCGGGACATCCTGGACGTTGCCCACTGTCAGGAATCTGGGCGGCATGTCCCGCGGTGTCTTGGCCTTGGGCGCTGCCTTGCAGCAACAACCCGGCGCTACCGCAGCCGAGGTGTGGGGGATGGGCATAGGGGCTTTCCGCTGCTGGGCCTTCGGCGCGGAGCGGGTCATCGGCTCCGGCTCGGGGAGCTTCTTAGGGGATGCCTCCGGTTCAACCTTCGGGATCTTCCACGGTAACACCTCCGGTGTGCCGCGGGCTCCGGCTACAGGTCGGCCCGCCTGGGCGGGGACGCTGGGTACTGCTACCGGTTGCGGTGGTAGCAGGCCTAGTGGCAGGGTCACGGCCTCCGGGACGGGTGGCGAGGGAGGCAGCGGGGGGAGAGGGCTTGGACCGGGCCCCACAGCCGCGATGACCGGCCCTTCAAGGGCATCGGGACGTGGGTCACTCACCCTCCCTTTCTCCGCTTCCTCCTCGCGTCTCCGCACGGTGGCTATAACGTCCGCCATGTCGGCCTCCCACTCCTCCATGAGTGGCTGCATCTTGACCTGCAGCCTTTGGTAGAGCTGCGCGGTTCGGATTTCCACACACGCCGCGGTTCCAGGCGCGGGGGCTACGGTGTCGCGGGACGGCATCCACATGATGGCTTCTTCTTTACTTCCAGGAACGGTATATTCGCAGAGTCCTGGCGTCCCTGCTTTTATAGCTGCAGCTACATGCGTCCAGCCGCCATCGCGTCCCCCTTAGCTCTTTCCGGCCCCTCCTCTCTCGGGGCGGGGTTTTGGCCTTCGCGCCTCTACTGCTCGAGAAGACGCTCGAGCGGGAACTTTTCGCGCCAAAGATGGCGGCTTCTGAAATTTTTCTGCCGGACACCTCCGGCGGTAACAAGGCGCACCTCTACCAGACGGCAGAGAGGTAAGATCCTGTTCGTGACGCCAAGTTGTCGCGGGCGGGGAGGAGGGTGCGTGTGTGTCAGCACACTACGCTCACCCCTTCTGCTCGGGTCCGGCGGCTTCTGCTCAGTGGTGGCTCGAGCGGTTGGCCGGATCCCGGGGGCTTCTCGAGCGGCACTCCTCACCCGTGAGTGAAAAGGGGATTTTGGTTGGGGAGATTGTTTATTGTCCGTGACGCCACCCACGGTTGTGGTGATTGAGTGTACACCACCGCTGCTCTATATGGGGATCCCGGGGATGGTGAGGCGGAGCAGCCAGTTGTTGTGTTGTCCCTCCGTGGGTAGGGGTTGGTGATCCTGGGGCCCAGTGGGGTGCAGGGGCGCAGGGGCAGCGCTGTGCCTTGCGGCACTGAGGTACTCACTCAGCCAGTAAACACGACACAGTTCTCGGTAAATAAACGGCTGGTTGGACGGGTCCCTTGGACGGTTCACGGTGCTGCGGTTCCCTGCAGTTAGCGGTGACGGTCTCTTCCCTGCACCTTTGAAATGTCTTTTTGGTAGCGATGGATTACCACCGGTTACCCGCTCCCCGACTACAATCTGAGCCGGAGGAGCTCCACACTTTGCCCGCAGGCGCCGGCCTTGGGAAACTGGTGCCTTGGCGGTGGCGGTGTTTCCCCGTTGTGGTTGGACCTTTGCCGTCAATCAGGACTTGCTTGTTGGGGGATCTACGTCCCCTTCACTAACGGATTTGGCAACTTACGGCGACTCCAAGCCTTGCCGGGATCCGAAAGGCCCCTGCCCTGGTGCTGACTGCCCTTTGTATACTGCTCCAGACCCCCGGGCACACAGCCTCCGTGGTCCTTTCAGCAACCTCCAGACAGTCCCACTGGAGACCTTCACCACCGTCTGCTGACCTTGCTGACTCCGTTTGGGCACACAGCCACAGACCAACTTCAGGCTTTCTGTCACTTTCACTGATGTTTCACTTCACTCTAGCTACCTCCTGAGCTACACTCTGTTCACCTCCTACTCCTTCCTCTCCCTTGGCTGAACTCCTCACACAAGCCCTGCCTGGGCTCAACTCTCCTGGAACTTCCTGCCTCCAGAGCTGTGAACTCCTAGGTGGGCGGACACCAACCGCCTGGCTCCACCCCCTGGTGTGAATCAGCAGCCCCTGGAGGAAGGCAACAAGGATTTGTGGGTTAGCTGGTGTACCTGCAGGGAATGTGGGGTGCGTGTGGTGTTGTGACCTGTGTCCCCTGGCTTGCCCAGGGCGACACACACCCCCTTATGCAGCCTACCCCAGAGAAAGAGCGAGTTGAGGCCAGGGATCTAAAGGAGAAGCAGTCCCTGCGGCAGACCGGGTTTCAGACCAGAGGTCCTCTCCACCGTGGGGTAGTGGAGGAATTTAATCTGCGCATCGGCTACGGCTTCATTGTGGAGTCTGGAGTAAAAGAAGGTATATTTGTTTCCAGAAGGGATGTCCAGTCCCACCTACAGCGAGGACACCCAGATCGAGACCTCTATACAGGAGATGTTGTAGAGTACACCAGACACATGGGTGAAAGAGGCTGGTATGCCTTTATATGTCATGCAGTGCCCTAAGAACACCGTGGCAAGTCCAAGCTCCACCCCCACTGCTGCTACCAGGTCCCCAAAGTCACCTCCACCAGGGGACACTCAAGATGCTAAAGAAGATACAGAAGCACTAGATACAGAAGCAGAAGATACAGAAACACCAGATGACACACAAGGTGAAACACCAGATGAAACATTCACCTACGTCATCCACTCAGTCTGCCTTTTCTGGACTTGCTTGTCTCTATTGATCCAGAAGGTAAGCTCAGAACAACCATCTATAGTAAGCAAACTTCCACAAACTCACTCCTCAGGTGGGATAGTCATCATCCTTTGCCTCTCAGGCGTGGTATCCCAAAGGGACCATACCTGCCCCTGAGAAGGAATTGTTCGGATCAGAGTGAGTTTGTGGAAAAGGCGAATGACTTGAGGAATCGGTTTCTTGAAAAGGGCTACCCAGATCATGTCTTGAGAAAAGCCTTCAAATACTCTTTGGAGCAGGACCGGAGTAAGCTCCTGTCACCGCAACCTAAACAAAATCAGGATGAGGGGCTTGTAAGGCTTATTACAACCTATACTAAGGGAGCCTCTGCCGTCAGAAACATACTGGAGCAACACTGGGGTATTCTGAGAATGGACACTGATCTGATGGAGTGCCTTAAACCACAGCCCAACATCACTTATCGTAAAAAACGCTCTTTGGGAGACCGTCTAACACATAGTCATTTTGTGGCACCGACTGGTGGTGGCACACGGATTCCTAAAAAAACATCTGGTTGTTTTAGATGTGGCTCGTGTGTTGCATGTGCATATATCAGCACGGGTAACAAATTTACGAGTACATCTACTGGTGAGTCTCTCTTGGTCAGAGAGTTCATCAATTGCAAGACAAAGGGTATTGTGTACTTAGCAACTTGTCACTGTGTCACATACAATATGTGGGTAAAACCACACGTGAGTTTCGTAGAAGAGTAGGTGAGCATATGGGGGACATCAGGAATGACCATGATACCCCCATTGCTAGACGCATGAACATGCAGCACAGCTCCAACAGGGAAGCCATTTCTTTTATGGGCATCCTAAAAGTCAAAGCATCTCCTAGGGGTGATAATCTAGATCGTACTTTGGTACAAAAGGAGGCAAGGATGATGTTCCGTTTAAATACTTGCCGTCCTGAGGGTCTTAATGACCAGATTAGTTTTGGTTGCTTCATATAATATCTTGACCTCTTGGTCAGTTGGTTGTTCTTGTCCTGGTGATGATGAATCTAGCTTTTTGACCATGAATAATACTACATAGCCCAATTATTCTATCGGCCGTACTCCTATTTATGAGTATTAATTCCGGCCAGGTGGGGGATATTATGTGTATAGACCTCTTCATTTATTATTGGAGTATTTCCCTATCACAAGGTATAATAATCCTTTATAGGATACACGTTATTGATTATAGTCCCATATTTACAGTTTGAGATTGTTCATTGATACAATTTTAAATTCTTTTTGGTGTCTTTTTATTTAGTCCACCTTTATATATCTTCTTTAAGTAATTTTGCTTGATCCGTATACCTATGTATTTACCTCTAGTATCTGCTAGGTCCTTTATTAACTCTCCAGGTATATATAGTTGGCTTTACACACTGCAACATCGCAAACGACATCGCTGTAACGTCACCGGTTTTGTGACGTTATAGCGACCTCCCCAGCGACATTGCAGTGTGTGAAACACATCAGCGACCTGGCCCCTGCTGTGAAGTTGCTGATCGCTACAAATCGTTCAGGACCATTCTTTGGTCCGTTGTTTCCCGCTGTGCAGCAAAGTCTCAGTGTGTAAAGGGGACTTTACAGCGACTTCCCATTCAAAAAGCTGCTTTACAACATCCCCAATGACTAGCTAGGTCGTTCTGTAGGTCCGGATCGCTGTTGCGTCGTTGGCCAGGTCGGCCTGTTTGACAGCTCACCAGAGACTTTGTAGCGATCCCGGCCAGGTTGGGATCGCTGGTGGGATCGCTAGAAAGTCTCAGTGTGTAAAGGGGCCTTATGGTCTTATAGTGTTGATCCCTATTCAGCATACCAGTTATTACCTTTTGTTCTTTTACAAATGGTTGTGATTACACTGTCTGATTTGCCTCCATCTTAAACCTTCTCTTTTGGTCCCATATCTTATTTAATGCATCACAAAAGACAGTTTAAGTGATGACGCCCATACCACACCCCAGAATACACTATATATACATATATATACACACATACATCGTATCCTATGTATTCATCTATGTGTATTTTTTATTTATTATTTTTACAAACGTTATTTTAGGGGTGCAGGGGTACAAGAGGACCATAAGACCACTTCGGAGATTACTAATAAGACCAAAAAAGAAAAAAACGAATACAAGGGTCTATAATACATACAAAATATTTTATTAATTAAAAACCATTTGATCTCAAAAGACACAGCCGGAGCTGGACAATAGGCGTCACAATCCACACAATCATATCATCCCTGTCTCAGAGTTCAATATAAATAGGGAGCATATGTATATATAAACATAAAAATGTATCACAGCATTATATATAATCAAGGATAGTAATTACAACCATATAGAAATTCATCCAATTATATCTCAAACCAATAAATGTATAAATACAATACAATACATTAGTTAATCATAAAGTGATAAGTGTGTCCAAGAATTATGGTTACTGAACAATCATAAAGTGCAAAGTGCAAAATAAATAGAAAAAAGAAGAGAAAAGAGAGGTCAGTGTGCATGCACACATATATATACATATACATACATTGGTATTTAAATAGTTAAAAGAACAGCCAAGACTCCATAAATGGCTGGAAAGAGTTAATGGTATAACCAGTACTTAGAAAGGGGAGGGGGGGGGTGATAAGTTCCTAAAAGGATAAACTCTCAAGATGGAGGATATAGGTGTATATACATATATATATATACATACACATACATATACATATACACATATATACATATATATATATATGTTAGGGCCAGGTGGACGGGCAGACCCAGGAGGTGGATCCACTGGGCCGAACACCTTACTGAAGGCAAGGGGTCTGGTAGCCGGAGCACTACAGGTAGCAGGACAGTCCGTTCAAAAGAGTGGAATGTAGAAGTCCCTGGGATCACGGAGTCACTGATGGTAGTCCGGGTGACGGAGCTCAGGTTCGGAGGCCGAGATGTTGTCAGGCAGAGTCTGGAACCGATGGAGCGAGAGGACGGATCACCACAGGGATCAGAGATGGTACGGACTGACGGGATGGCAGATAGTCAGCGTTCGGGGTTCGGGAATCGGCAGGACCGGATGACGAGGCAGCAGCGGCTCTAGAAGAGAGATAGGTAAGTATATCACAGAGACAAGGAGACCTGACTCCTAGCTTAGGAAACACGAAGAACAGGCCCCGCCCACTTGGACATTAAACCCCTTTATACCCTGTACCTGTGTGTTCAATATCCTGTCAGTGGACGCTGGCCCTTTAAGAGAGGGTCAATGACCGCGCGCGCGCCCTAATGCGCATGTGTGTCGCCCTGGGCAAGCCAGGGGACACAGGTAACAACACACACGCACCCCACATTCCCTGCAGATACACCAGCTAACCCACAAATCCTTGTTGCCTTCCTCCAGAGGCTGATGATTCACACCAGGGGGTGGGCCAGGTGGTTGGCTCCGCCCACCGAGGAGGTCACAGCTCTGGAGGCGGGGAAAACCAGGCAGTCAGCTCTGGGACGAGCTTGAGTAAACAACAGAGTTTAGCCCAGGCAGGGCTTGTGTGAGGAGTGAGCAGAGAGACGAGCTTGTGAAACCAGCGAGTGTAGCTCAGGAGGGAGCTAGAGTGGAGTGAAACATTGGTGAAAGTGACAGAAAGCCTGAAGTTAGTCTGTGGCTGTGTGCCCAGACGGAGTCAGCAAGGTCAGCAGACGGTGGTGAAGGTCTGCAGTGGGACTGTCTGGAGGTTGCTGGAAGGACCACGGAGGCTGTGTGTACCCGGGGGTCTGGAGCAGTATACAAAGGGCAGTCAGCACCAAGGCAGGGGCTTTTCGGATCCCGGCAAGGCTTGGAGTCGCTGTAAATTGCTAAATCCGTTAGTGAAGGGGACGTAGATCCCCCAACAAGCAAGTCCTGATTGACGGCAAAGGTCCAACCACAACGGGGAAACACCGCCACCGCCAAGGCACCAGTTTCCCAGGGCCGGCGCCTGCGGGCAAAGTGTGGAGCTCCTCCGGCACAGATTGTAGTCGGGGAGCGGGTAACCGGTGGGAATCCACCGCTACCAAACAGACATTTCAAAGGTGCAGGGAAGAGACCGTCACCGCTAACTGCAGGGAACCGCAGCACCGTGAACCGTCCGAGGGACCCGTTCAACCAGCCGTTTGTTTACCGAGAACTGTGTCGTGTTTACTGGCTGAGTGAGTACCTCAGTGCCGCAAGGCACAGCGCTGCCCCTGCGCCCCTGCATTCCACTGGGCCCCGGGATCACCAACCCCTACCCACGGAGGGACAACACAACAACTGGCTGCTCCGCCTCACCATCCCCGGGATCCCCATATAGAGCAGCGGTGGTGTACACTCAATCACCACAACCGTGGGTGGCGTCACGGACAATAAACAATCTCCCCAACCAAATTCCCCTTTTCACTCACGGGCGAGGAGTGCCGCTCGAGAAGCCCCCGGGATCCGGCCCATCGCTCGAGCCACCACTGAGCAGCAGCCGCCGGACCCGAGCAGAAGGGGTGAGCGTGGTGTGCCGACACCCTCCTCCCCGCCCGCGACAACTTGGCGTCACGAACAGGATCTTACCGCTCTGCCGTCTGGTAGAGGTGCGCCTTGTTACCGCCGGAGGTATCCGGCAGAAAAATTTCAGAAGCCGCCATCTTTGGCGCGAAAAGTTCCCGCTCGAGCGTCTTCTCGAGCAGTAGAGGCGCGAAGGCCAAAACCCCGCCCCGAGAGAGGAGGGGCCGGAAAGAGCTAAGGGGGACGCGATGGCGGCTGGACGCATGTAGCTGCGGCTATAAAAGCAGGGACGCCAGGACTCTGCAAACATACCGTTCCTGGAAGAGAAAGCCATCATGTGGATGCCGTCCCGCGACACCGTAGCCCCCGCGCCTGGAACCGCAGCGTGGGTGGAGATCCGGACCGCGCAGCTCTACCAACGGCTGCAGGTGAAGATGCAGCTCCTCATGGAGGAGTGGGAGGCCGACATGGCGGATGTTGTAGCCACCGTGCGGAGACACGAGGAGGAAGCGGAGAAAGGGAGGGTGAGTGACCCACGTCCCGATGCCCTGGAAGGGCCGGTCATCGCGGCTGCGGGGCCCGGTCCAAGCCCTCTCCCTTCGCTGCCTCCCTCGCCACCCGTCCCGGAGGCCGTGACCCCGCCACTAGGCCTGCTACCACCGCAACCGGTAGCAGTACCCAGCGTCCCCGCCCAGGCGGGCCGACCTGTAGCCGGAGCCCGCGGCATACCGGAGGTGTTACCGTGGAAGATCCCGAAGGTTGAACCGGAGGCATCCCCCGAGAAGTTCCCCGAGCCGAAGCCGATGACCCGCTCCGAGCCGAAGGCCCAGCAGCGGAAAGCCCCTATGCCCATCCCCCACACCTCGGCTGAGGTAGCGCCGGGTTGTTGCTGCAAGGCAGCGCCCAAGGCCAAGACACCGCGGGACATGCCGCCCAGATTCCTGACAGTGGGCAACGTCCAGGATGTTCCGCGGGGCCCGACCCGTGCGCCGGCGCTGGCGGCAGCGCCGTATTGGGATAGGGAGCCGGTACCGCTGGGCCTGGAGATCGCCGAGAGGGAGCGGAAGAAGGCCGAGCTGGTGGCCCGAGCTATCCGAGAAAAAGAAAATCTCCGCCAGGCCACGTTCCGTGTCCGGGGCCCGTTGTACGAGGGGCAGGTGCGGCGGTTTGATGTCCGCCGGGGCTACGGGTTCATCTACGAGCCGGGCCTGGAGGCCGAAGTGTTTGTAGCCCGGCGGGATGTGAATGCCCACTTGCCTGAGGAGCATCCCGGCCGCAACCTAATGCCGGGAGACCTTGTTCGGTACACCCGACACTGCGGAGAGAGGGGGTGGTTTGCCCTGGATGTGAAGCTGCGGGGCAGCCAGGAGAGCAGAGTGAGTCCTGCACCCCCTCCATCGGATGAAGCTGAAGGCCTGGAGTAGGGCAGCGGAGCACCGTTGTCCAGTCCCCGTTGGGACCACCATTGTTGTTTGAAAAGTTTTGAAAAATGATAAGAAAATGATGATACCGTGAAAGTAACCTGATTTGCTTTGTGATTTACAACCGGCTGGAGCCGGCACCGTTGTCCCTGTGGGGACCGTTAAAAAGTTTTTGCATGGAGGACTATCCATGGACAAGCCCGTGAACTTGCAGGACAACCACAAACGATAAGTGGGTTGTAAATATGTTGTTTACCGTTACCGTTTTCCGCCATGCCGCCTCCGGAGAGGCAGGTTGGAGGGAGGGCCCTCAGCAGAGCAGGCTAGGGCCCAGCCACCAAAGGAACCGGTGGCTACCCTCTGGAGGGGAAGGACAGATCCCGCTCGGGTAACTTGTGCTGGACTGTGGGTCAAGGGGTGCTGCCTGGGCTTTAGGGGCAGCATCAGGGCCAGGTTGCTTGGGTGGGAGAGAGCGGAAACCGTAACCGTAAACCGTTTGCAACGTTAAAAAGAAATGTGCCTCCCGTCTTGGGAAGAGTTATTATTAAAAATGTACATAATTTACCGTTTATCATGTTATACCCTTTTTACATTTACAGAAAACAAAAGGAAAATAAAACCGGTGTTGGACGGGCAGCCCGAGGACGGTCTGCGTTTTGCTAAGGGGGAATGTGTCGCCCTGGGCAAGCCAGGGGACACAGGTAACAACACACACGCACCCCACATTCCCTGCAGATACACCAGCTAACCCACAAATCCTTGTTGCCTTCCTCCAGAGGCTGATGATTCACACCAGGGGGTGGGCCAGGCGGTTGGCTCCGCCCACCGAGGAGTTCACAGCTCTGGAGGCGGGAAAAACCAGGCAGTCAGCTCTGGGACGAGCTTGAGTAAACAACAGAGTTTAGCCCAGGCAGGGCTTGTGTGAGGAGTGAGCAGAGAGACGAGCTTGTGAAACCAGCGAGTGTAGCTCAGGAGGGAGCTAGAGTGGAGTGAAACATCGGTGAAAGTGACAGAAAGCCTGAAGTTAGTCTGTGGCTGTGTGCCCAGACGGAGTCAGCAAGGTCAGCAGACGGTGGTGAAGGTCTGCAGTGGGACTGTCTGGAGGTTGCTGGAAGGACCACGGAGGCTGTGTGTACCCGGGGGTCTGGAGCAGTATACAAAGGGCAGTCAGCACCAAGGCAGGGGCTTTTCGGATCCCGGCAAGGCTTGGAGTCGCTGTAAATTGCTAAATCCGTTAGTGAAGGGGACGTAGATCCCCCAACAAGCAAGTCCTGATTGACGGCAAAGGTCCAACCACAACGGGGAAACACCGCCACCGCCAAGGCACCAGTTTCCCAGGGCCGGCGCCTGCGGGCAAAGTGTGGAGCTCCTCCGGCACAGATTGTAGTCGGGGAGCGGGTAACCGGTGGGAATCCACCGCTACCAAACAGACATTTCAAAGGTGCAGGGAAGAGACCGTCACCGCTAACTGCAGGGAACCGCAGCACCGTGAACCGTCCGAGGGACCCGTCCAACCAGCCGTTTGTTTACCGAGAACTGTGTCGTGTTTACTGGCTGAGTGAGTACCTCAGTGCCGCAAGGCACAGTGCTGCCCCTGCGCCCCTGCACCCCACTGGGCCCCGGGATCAGCAACCCCTACCCACGGAGGGACAACACAACAACTGGCTGCTCCGCCTCACCATCCCCGGGATCCCCATATAGAGCAGCGGTGGTGTACACTCAATCACCACAACCGTGGGTGGCATCACGGACAATAAACAATCTCCCCAACCAAATTCCCCTTTTCACTCACGGGCGAGGAGTGCCGCTCGAGAAGCCCCCGGGATCCGGCCCACCGCTCGAGCCACCACTGAGCAGCAGCCGCCGGACCCGAGCAGAAGGGGTTAGCGTGGTGTGCCGACACCCTCCTCCCCGCCCGCGACACATGCGCGAGGCCCGGATGCCAGAAGCCAGGGCAGGGAGCGGTGAACAGGAAGCAGGGGAGCCGGCCTGGAGCAGAGCTGCCGACGGGCGCCGGGAGCGGGGACCGGGCCGCCTGGGGACCGCAGGTGATGGGGGCTGGAGACTGTGGAGCGGGGGACGCCTACCAGAGGAGCCGGGGAGCGTGGCAGGTGAGCCGGGGAGCAGGGCAGGGGACCCGGGGAGCGTGACAGTACCCCCCCCCCACGCCCCCCTCCCTGCAACCGGGACAGGAAGGCACGTATCAGTGGAGTACCCACATTCTCCCAGGGTTCCCAGGACCTATCCTCAGGACCATACCCTGCCCAGTCCACCAAGAAGAACTGCCGGCCCCGTACGGTTTTCATGGCCACGATATCCCTTACCGCATAGATGTCATCATCAGCAATAGGAGGAGGAGCCGAACTGGCAGCAGCGGAGAAGGGACCAAGGACAACCGGCTTGAGCAGGGAGACGTGGAAGGAGTTGGGTATCCTCATCGTGGCCGGGAGCTGCAGCTTGTAGGAGACCTCATTTATTTTGCTGAGGACTTTAAACGGCCCGATGTAGCGAGGACCCAGCTTGTATGATGGTAGCTTCAATCGGACGTACTTGGAAGCAAGCCAGACCAGATCTCCTGGAGAGAAACACGGGGGATCCAGACGCCTCTTGTCTGCGTGTCTCTTCATTCGTAGGGAAGCACGTCCAAGGGACGCCTTGACAGAGTCCCAAATTGTTGCAAAGTCACGGGCTACAGCATCAGCAGCAGGGACATCCGAGGAAGAGGATTCAGGTAATGGGACGGAAGTCTGAAGTCCGTAAACGACATGGAAGGGAGAGCTGGAGGAGGACTCACTGACGTGGTGGTTATGGGAGAATTCAGCCCAAGGAAGAAGCATGGACCAGTCGTCGTGATGGGCGTTGACGTAGTGACGTAAGAAGGAGGTCAAGATCTGATTGACTCGTTCCACTTGGCCATTCGACTGAGGATGGTAGGCTGAAGAAAAGTCCAGAGTCACTCCCAGATGTTTGCAGAGAGCCCTCCAGAAGCGGGAGGTGAACTGAGTTCCTCTGTCGGACACAATGTGTGATGGAAAGCCATGCAACCGGAAGATGTGCTGTATGTAGGCGTCAGCGAGTTCCTGGGCTGAGGGCAGTCCAGCCATAGGGACGAAATGAGCCATTTTGGAGAACCGATCCACCACGACCCATATGACTGTGTGTCCAGAGGACAGGGGCAAGTCCGTAATAAAGTCCATTGCAATGTGTTGCCACGGAACAGAGGGTATAGGCAGAGGCAGAAGACGGCCATATGGCAGATGTTTGGGCGTCTTGTTCCTGGCACAAGAGGAGCAGGCTGAGACAAAAGAAGCGATGTCCGTGCGAAGGGATGGCCACCAGTAGTGACGTACAATTGTACTCCATGTTCTCTTCTGACCAGCATGGCCGGCTGTTTTCGAGGCATGGCCCCAGTGCAACACTTTTTGCCTGTCGGTCTCAGAGACATAGGTCTTCCCGGGCGGTATCTGGGCCAGGGTGACAGGGGCCACCGGAATGATTTTACTAGGGCAGATGATGGGCTGGGATGTCTCCTGCTCCATGGGCATGAATGACCTGGACAAGGAATCTGCGCGTACATTCTTGTCCGCGGGTCGGAAATGGAGCTGGAAATCAAACCTGGCAAAGAACAAGGACCACCTGGCTTGCCGTGGGTTCAGTCGCTGAGCGGACCGCAGGTATTCCAGGTTCTTGTGGTCCGTGTAAATGATCACGGGGTACACTGCTCCCTCCAGAAGGTAGCGCCATTCCTCCAGAGCCAGTTTGACTGCCAATAGCTCTCGGTCACCGATGGTGTAGTTGCGTTCAGGCGCAGAGAAGCTCTTGGAGAAGAAACCGCAAGTAACCATCTTCCCGGAGGAGGACTTCTGCATGAGCACTGCTCCGGCTCCCGAGGAGGAGGCATCCACCTCCAAGGTGAACTGTCGGTTTAACTCCGGACGGTGGAGCACAGGGGAGGAAGCAAATGCCCGCTTCAGGGAGCCAAACGCGACGTCGGCCGCAGGTGACCAGTCCTTTGGATTAGCCCCCTTCTTGGTCAAGGCGGAGAGAGGTGCAGTCAGAGCAGAAAAGTGAGGGATGAACTGACGGTAATAGTTTGCGAATCCCAGAAAGTGTTGGATTGCCTTCAGTCCAGAAGGAGGGGGCCAGTTGAGAATGGAAGAGACCTTCTCCGGGCCCATCTGCAGGCCGGTATCGGAGATTACGTAACCCAGGAAGGGAAGAGAAGACTGCTCGAAGACACACTTCTCGTACTTGGCGTACAGACGATTCTCCCTCAGTCTTTGTAGTACCAGCTGCACGTTCTCTCTGTGGGTCTGGAGGTCCGGAGAAAAGACCAGGATATCATCGAGATACACCACCACACAGACGTAGAGAAGGTCCCGGAACACGTCGTTCACCAATTCCTGAAAGACTGCTGGTGCGTTACACAGGCCGAAGGGCATCACACAGTATTCATAGTGCCCATCGCGAGTATTGAACGCGGTCTTCCATTCGTCCCCAGAGCGGATGCGGACCAGGTTGTAGGCACCCCGAAGATCCAACTTGGTAAACACACGAGCTCCTCTAAGCCGATCAAACAATTCGGGGATGAGCGGCAGGGGGTATTTATTTTTCACGGTGATTTGGTTCAATCCCCGGTAGTCAATGCATGGGCGTAGGTCGCCCTCTTTCTTCTTAACGAAGAAGAAGCCTGCTCCAGCAGGAGAGAAGGATCTCCGAATGAATCCCCTTGCGAGGTTCTCTGTGATGTATGTAGACATGGCCCTTGTTTCGGCAGGAGACAGCGGATATATCCGTCCTCGAGGTGGTGTAGTTCCCGGGAGCAGGTCGATGGCACAATCGTAAGGACGATGTGGCGGCAGTACCTCTGACTCCTTTTTATCAAAGACGTCCGCGAAGGACCAATAGGCCGAGGGCAGTCCCGGGCAAGAGGAGCCCCATCGGGTGATTTCACCAGTACCCCAGCTGACTGACGGTTCGTGTGTCCGTAACCAGGGGAGTCCCAGCAGGATTTGATGAGACATGTGTGGGAGGATGTAGAGAGCGATGTTCTCGGTGTGCAGGGCACCGATACGCAGTTCCACCGGCTTGGTGATCCACGAGATGGTGTCAGAGAGGGGTCTCCTGTCCACAGAGGCAATCACGAGGGGTTTGTCGAGTGGAGTAACAGGCACCTGGTACTTGTCCACCGTGGCCTGCTGGATGAAATTGCCTGCTGCCCCGGAGTCGAGGTACGCCTCGGCCGTGAACCGCGTCTCTCCCGTTGTCACTTGAACAGTCCACGTAACCGGGTCAGAGAGAGTCCCAGCACCTAGGGTGGCCTCTCCTACCAACCCTAGGCTTTGGAGTTTCCCGGCCTCTCTGGACAGGAGCGTAGAAGGTGTGTACCCTCTCCGCAGTAGAAGCAGAGACCCTTGGCGAGCCGTTCTGCTCGGCGTTGTTCGGACTGCCGCAAACGGTCGATCTGCATGGGCTCGTGGACGGAGACACCAGATGATGTTGACTGAAGTACGGCGGGCTTCTGCGGAGGAGAGGAATGCCGTATCGGACGTCTCTCACGGGACACCTCTTTGGATCGTTCCTGAAAGCGAAGATCCACTCGAGTCGCTAGGGCAATCAGGGCATCCAGGGTGGACGGCACGTCACGACCAGCCAGCTCATCTTTAATTCGACCCGAGAGACTTTCCCAGAAGGCGGCGGTTAGAGCCTCATTGTTCCACCCGAGTTCCGAAGCCAAGGTGCGAAAACGGATGGCATATTGGCCCACCGTCAAAGTCCCCTGACGTAGCCGGAGGAGAGATGAGGCAGACGCGGAGGCGCGTCCGGGCTCGTCAAAGGTGCCACGAAATGCCTGCAGGAACTCCTGGATGTTGGTGGTCACCGGATCCTCCTTCTCCCACAAGGCGTTCATCCAGGCCAGTGCCTCACCCTCTAGATGGGACATCATGAACGCGACCTTGGCTTGGTCGGCGGCAAAGAAGTGCGGCAGCTGCTTGAAATGGAGGGAGCATTGATTTATGAATCCCCTGCAGGTCTTGGGATCTCCGGCGTACCGGGGTGGTGAGGCCAAACGAAGTCTGGAAGCATCCGAGGAGGCTGCCACGGGAGCTGTGGCCGTGGATTGTACAGTGGAAGCTCGAGATGCCGAAGATGTGACCGACGCTTGTAGCGTGTTCAGGCGGACGTCCATAGAAGACATGAAGTTCAGCATGCGGGTCTGGGTCTCACGCTGACGTGTGAGTTCCTCCTGCAAGGCCGCTAGTGCTTCGGCGGGATCCATGGCCTGTTCTTACTGTTAGGGCAAGGTGGACGGGCAGACCCAGGAGGTGGATCCACTGGGCCGAACACCTTACTGAAGCCGGAGCACTACAGGTAGCAGGACAGTCCGTTCAAAAGAGTGGAATGTAGAAGTCCCTGGGATCACGGAGTCACTGATGGTAGTCCGGGTGACGGAGCTCAGGTTCGGAGGCCGAGATGTTGTCAGGCAGAGTCCGGAACCGATGGAGCAAGAGGACGGATCACCACAGGGATCAGAGATGGTACGGACTGACGGGATGACAGATAGTCAGCGTTCGGGGTTCGGGAATCGGCAGGACCGGATGACGAGGCAGGAGCGGCTCTAGAAGAGAGATAGGTAAGTATATCACAGAGACAAGGAGACCTGACTCCTAGCTTAGGAAACACGAAGAACAGGCCCCGCCCACTTGGACATTAAACCCCTTTATACCCTGTACCTGTGTGTTCAATATCCTGTCAGTGGACGCTGGCCCTTTAAGAGAGGGTCAATGACCCCGCGCGCGCCCTAATGCGCATGCGCGAGGCCCGGGTGCCAGAAGCCAGGGCAGGGAGCGGTGAACAGGAAGGAGGGGAGCCGGCCTGGAGCAGAGCTGCCGACGGGCGCCGGGAGCAGGGACCGGGCCGCCTGGGGACCGCAGGTGATGGGGGCTGGAGACTGTGGAGCGGGGGACGCCTACCAGAGGAGCCGGGGAGCGTGGCAGGTGAGCCGGGGAGCAGGGCAGGGGACCCGGGGAGCGTGACAATATATATATACACACATACACACAGAAATGTATTAATTCTCTGGGACAAGGGGTGAATCAGAGAGCAAAAAGAGCCCTTGTTAAATGATACCAGGGACAGTAGCTGTGACAGGGATATGCAAGTCTATTAGTCATGTAATGAGATTAGAGTTGATGTAAACACTGCAGCCCTGTCAGGTGCTACTATGATAATTACTGCTGCATAGACTGAATGCCCTAATCAGAGGCACAGGCATAAAACAAAGCCTGTGATCTGTATACTGACATGGTATTGTCAGGGCCAGGTGGACGGGCAGACCCAGGAGGTGGATCCACTGGGCCGAACTCCTAGATGTTGGTAAGGGGTCCGGTAGCTGGAGCACTATAGACAGCAGAACAGTCCGTGCACACGAGGATAACGGAGAAGTCCCTGGGACCACGGAGTCACTGATGGTAGTCCGGGTGACGCAGCTCAGGTTCGGAAGCCGAGATGATGTCAAGCGGGGTCCGGAACCTTTGGAGCGAGATGACGGGTCACCGCAGGGATCCGAGATGGTACGGACTGTCAGGATGGCAGATGGACAGCGTTCGGGGTTCGGGATTCGGTCAGGACCGGATGGCGAGGCAGGCACGGCTCTACAAGAGAGATAGGTGAGTATATCACAAAAACACCAGGAGACCTGACTCCTAGCTTAGGAAACACGAAGATCAGGCCCCGCCCCCTTGGACAATAAACCCCATTATACCCTGTACCTGTATTGCATCATTTCCTGTTAATGGACGCTGGCCCTTTAAGAAAGGGTCAGTGACCGCGCGCCCTAATGCGCATGCGCGCGGCCCGGGTGCCAGAAGCCAGGGAAGGAAGCTGAGAGGAGGACGCAGGGGAGCCGGCCAGGACCTGGGAAGCCGTCGGGCGCCGGGATCGGAGACCAGGGGACCTGGGAAGGACGGGCACCGGAGGCTGGAGAGCGGGGAGCGTGGCAGGTGAGCCGGGGAGCGGAGCTGAGGACCCGGGGAGCGGAGCAGAGGACCCGGGGAGGGGAGCCGAGGACCCGGGGAGCGTGACAGGTATCAGGAGCACTGGTGAGAGCAGAGAAGTACAAGCAGGCACATTACCTAATAGCTGCAAATGCCACCAGACACTGATACAGGATTGTGACGCTCCCCAACGCTGGCGTTTCGGCGCTTCCTTCTTCAAAGGGGGGGGGCGGGAACATATGCTCCCTATTTATATTGAACTCTGAGACAGGGATGATATGATTGTTTGGATTGTGACGCCTATTGTCCAGCTCCGGCTGTGTCTTTTGAGATCAAATGGTTTTTAATTAATAAAATATTTTGTATGTATTATAGACCCTTGTATTCGTTTTTTTCTTTTTTGGTCTTATTTAATGCATGTGGATGGTATTTATATATGGGTTTAATGTACTTAGGCGGGCAGGTGCGATGTCGGTGGGGTCAAATTGAAAGTGACGCACATCCGGCGTCGCAGTCGATATCGTAGTGTGCAAATCCTTTCTGATACGATTAACGAGCACCAAAGCGTCGTTATCGTATCATCTGTGTAGGGTCCGACATTTCCATAATGCCGCTGCAGCGACAGGTACGATGTAGTTCCTCGTTCCTGCGGCAGCACACATCGCTGTGTGTGAAGCCGCAGGAGCGAGGAACATCTCCTACCTGCGTCCCGACTGCAATGCGGAAGGACGAAGGTGGGCAGTATGTTTACATCCTGCCCATCTCCGCCCCTCCGCTACTATTGGCCGCCTGCCATGTGACTTCGCTGTGACGCCGCACGACACGCCCCCTTAGGAAGGAGGCGGGTCGCCGGCCAGAGCAACATCGCAGGACAGGTGAGTGCATGTGAAGCTGCCGTAGCGATAATGTTTGCTACGGCAGCTATCACAAGATATCGCTGCTGCGACGGGGGCAGGGACTATCGCGCTCGACATCGCAGAAATTGATAAGGTTGCCCATACTTTTGCACCGGTCAAATTTTGTTTAAATGCGGATTGCACATTTTCTGTTAGTACAATAAACCTCATTTCAATCCAGAAATATTACTCAGTCCATCAGTTATTAGATATATGAAACTGAAATAGCTGTTGCAAAAACCCAAATTGTTATAAAGAAAAAAGGTTAACATTAATAGGGGTGCCCAAACTTTTTCATATGACTGTATATATATATATATATATATATATATATATATATAATCTATCCACACACACATACACAGCTTTATATATTAGATATACACATATGGCTGACGATTCTGTCTGGGGTTCGTCATTTTAATGACCCAAAAAAATGGTGCATGCAGCTTTTTTCGTGCAGTCAAAATGACGACTAGCGGTTAATGTTTGATTGGTAAGGACTGTTTGCAGAATTGGAGATTTTCCAAGAGTGATGGTGGGATTGTGGAAGGTTGGAGGTCAGAATGCTAAGGAGGATCTCAGCTCCCCCGGTAAAGGCATCACCTGGGTCCTCTCTCTGGGGGACGGTGCAGGGAGGGCAGCTCCATGTTCAAAGAGGCAAAGTCCGGCAGTAGAACAAAAGTTGTTTCCAACATCATGGCCAAGAAAAAAGGTTAAAAACCAATTTTATTCCGTAACTTGTGCAAATACAACAGGATATGTCTAAGACTAAGAACCTCTGCTAGGTGTGAAACGCATAGACATTGTTTTATACTTCGTGGACGTCCATCCAACCTAGTGTTGGTTTTAACCTTATGGAATAAAATTGGTTTTTAACCTTTTCTTGGATGTGATGCTGGAAACAACTTTTTTCTATTGCCAAAGATTCGAGGGGTAGAGGTGGAGCTGTGGTGAAGTCTGAAGGGGGCCCGGAAATTTTGTCAGTGTCGGGCCCGGAAATTCCTGGTGGCAGCCCCGGCTGGAGGGGCCCGGGGTGGCTGCCCGCAGTGAGTGCGTTTTCACTTTCATGTATCATGCCCCCGGGCCATCACCAAGCAGCTTATTACCGCTGCCGGAGGCGGCACTGTTTGTATAGCTGCAGACAGGCCAACGCAGAGATTCAAACTCGCCCACACTGCACACTGTGCGCGGCCTGTGCTGAAGAGGAGGGAGTGGCCAGGCAGCAGAGATGCCAGGAGGAGAACAGCCAATCAGGAGAGGGGGCAGAGCCGGGAAAATGAAATGATGAAAAGGAAAAGAGTGCAGGAGTGAAGAAGGAGTAGAGACCACAAAAAAGAGAGAAAAGCAAACAGAGAGCAGAAAAACAGTGAGAAGAGGAGAACAGAAGGAATAGAAAGAAAAAGCAGAGGACAGGAGGAGCAGCCAGGAAGACTCACAGGAAGTGCAGCAGAGAGGCCTGAGCCACTATCATTATCTCTCACAGCACAGGAGCTGGTGAGTATTGTAATGTACAAACCTCTGCCTGTAAAGCTGGTGTCACACTAAGCGACAGCGACAACGACGTTGCTGTTACGTCACCATTTTCGGTGACGTAACAGCGACCTTGTAAGTCGCTGTTATGATCGCTGCTTAGCTGTCAAACACAGCAGAAGCAGCGATCATAACGTCGCTACATGTGCAGAGAGCAGGGAGCCGCGCTTAGCGCTGGCTCCTTGCTCTCCTAGGTACAGTACACATCGGGTTAATTAACCCGATGTGTGCTGCAGCTACATGTCACAGTGCAGAGAGCAGGGAGCCGCGCGCACTGCTTAGCGAGGGCTCCTTGCTCTCCTTGCTACAGTATACATCGGGTTAATTACCCGATGCATACTGCAGCCACATGTCACAGTGCAGGAGCCGGCACTGGCAGCAAGAGCGGAGGCTGGTAACCAGCGTAAACATCGGGTAACCAGGGAAAGGTCTTCCCTTGGTTACCCGATGTTTACGCTGGTTACAGCTTACCGCAGCTGCCAGTGCCGGCTCCTGATCGCTTCATTTCGTCGCTCTCTCGCTGTCACACACAGCGATGTGTGTGTCACAGCGGGAGAGTGACGACCAAAAAATGAAGCTGGACATTCAGCAACGACCGGCGACCTCACAGCAGGGGCCAGGTCGTTGCTGGATGTCACACACAACGACAGCGACGGGACGTCGCTGCAACGTCACAGAAAATGGTGACGTAGCAGCGACGTCGTTGTCGTCGTCGTTATGTGTGACACCAGCTTAATACTACAGAAAAACTGCCCTGTGCTGTGCCATCACTCTGTGTGTGTGTGTGTGTTGCCCCTGTGCCAATACTGTGTGTGTTACGTCACCGACGGAGTCTGCTCCAGCGACTTCTGCTCCGATCGCCAGGCGACGCCGTGTTCCTGCCGTGGATGGTACTGGTGATGGGAGAGAAGTTGATGCCAGCGGCACCAGTGGGCGCAGGCTCCGATCATCCACTGGGCTGGGTTAGCTTGGGATCTGCAGTACCGCTGGCTGACTGTGGGTGGCATGTGTCTTCCAGCTGAAGTTGCCAGCGTTCAGCTACAGCCAATGGGAATACACCACACCCTTCTTATTTCCCCTCCTGTCACATGATTACTGCCAGATATAGTTCTGATTTTCCTGGCTCCTGTTACGTCCTATTCTGTTGGTGATTCCTGTGTTGACTTCTGCGTGTTTTTGACTACCCTTCTGCCTACTGTTTTTGTACCTTGCTGCCCGACCCGGATCTGACCTCTGCTACGTTTGCTGACTACGTCACTGCCTGCCGATTCTGTCCCTGTTCCGCAATTCCTGGTTTGACCCTGCCTGACTACTACTCTCATCGGACTGCAGCCTTCCACAGGTAGTGATCTCCAGGGTCCTGTGTAATTCCAAATCCCTGTATAGGGGTTAAAGGGTTTCAGGGTTCTGGGGGTCCTACTTGGTGAGTGGCTTCACTCTAGCCTCCCCTTTACAGCCCATCTGAGTCTGTGGATCCAGGCAGGCGTTACAGTGTGTTGCCCCTGTGCTGTGCCATCACTGTGTGTGTGTGTTGCCCCTTTGCTGTGCCATCAGTGTGTGTGTGTGTGTGTGTGTGTGTGTGTATTATCCCTGTACTTTGCAGAGTTTTAATATAGATCCTGAGGCTATAAAGAGTCATAATCCTTACCATTAAATGGGGAAGACAGAAGTGAAAATTTATATTGTGTGTAGTGAGGGGCACGAAGAAGGACATCCCAACTTTAGGCCAAGTTCACATATTGCAGATTTTTTAGGGATTTGCGGTGTGAATCCACTGGTCTTGGTGCAGTGGCCTTTGCTCAGTAACAGGACGGTGGTTATATTCAGACTCTATGTGGTGATATTTGGTCATGGTGTGGCGGCATTATTTTGCAATGTAATAATACATTGCAAACCTTTATATGGTGGGTGTTGTTCAGTAACACTATGTAGTAGTATGTGTTATTTCTGACTATAAGCCGCCCCCAATAATGCATGCCGGCCCCCAATAACATGTATCATGATTATTATGATATTTTTTTTTGTTTGTTTGTTTTTTATCGGTGGGGGGGCCCCATTCAGAATTTTGCTATGGGGCCCCATGATTTCTATGTACGCCCCTGCCTGGGACTGCCCTTGTCGGCTACCTACCAGCGTGGTAGCCTAGCTGCACCTCCAGTGGCTTTAGTGAAGACTCGGTAGCCATTCAGATTTGCTCCTCCAGGTCAGTACTCAGTGCCTTTGGTCCAGTGGAACAACTTACCTGCCGCTTGCCCTGCGAGCATGACATATATGATGTTTTGATTGCTTGTTATTACATTTTTTTTCTGTTGCTGCAAAGGCCTAAAAAACGGTAATCTTGTCGTTTTGATTTTTTTTCTGATGACACGGTTTACTGTTTGGATTAATTTATGTTTTGATAGATTGAACTTTTATATAAACACAGTAATATCAAATATGTATATTTTTTAATTTTATTTCTTTTTTTTTTAATGTGGTAAAGGGTGATGTGAACTTTTATTTTTAAAACCTTTTTCAACTTTGTACTGTACTTTGAACCTGCAAGAGTCTTACCACTTGTTCTATATACAGCAATGCTGTTTACAGAAGAAATCACAGTCTCCTATGAATGCCGGCCAGTGGCTGGTTATCACAAGAGTACTATGGTGACAGACACGGGGGTTATCCACTGACCAATGGCTGTCATGACATTTATTTTATTTATTTTACTCACTTATATAGCACTATTAATTCCACAGCACAGCGTTTTACAGATGTGATTGTACCGTCCCGGGGCTCGGCCGGCTGCCGAGCCGCTCGGATCCGTGCTCGGTGGGTGGCTCGAGCTCCTTACGGACCCGGGGGTCACATCGTTCTGAAAGGGGGTTGGAGCTACATGTAGGGACTTCGGTGGGGAGGTCCACGGCCGGAGCCGCGGTTGTTTGTACAGGATTTGAGTTTGTGATGCCACCCATGGATTGTGGTGAATAGATGGACACCACTGCTGCCGTTGACTAGGCTCCCGGGGACGTTGTTGCGCAGCTTGGTGTTGACCTAATGGTTGGGCTGTTGTCTTCAGTCGGGTCTTAGGTTGGATAGGTCCTTAAGTCCAGTCCTCAATCAGTTGACTTGACTCAGCCCGGTTGTTTCTGGGCCTCGTACTGGGTCTGAGTACCCCTCCTGGTGCTCCGGTTTCCAATCGGTTCCCCGGTTCGGTACCGACGGGCAACCGCCCGTCCCCGGTCTCTACGGTTCCACCGGCTGTAATCCCAGCTCCTGCTTGCGGCCGCCACTGTCTGCCTCCTTGCCAGAGGTGACTGGGCTCCAACCCAGACACCTGGTGTAGACTATGGCAGGCCTGGACACAGGCCTGTCCTTGAACTCCACTCCACTCCACTGTCAAGACTAATCTCTTCTCGACTACTGTTTTTCCCACCTCCAGGTCTGTGAACTCCTCGGTGGGCGGAGCCAACCGCCTGGGTCCGCCCCCTAGTGTGAACATCAAACCCAGAGGGAGGTGACAAGGGTTTTGTAGTTTGGCTGCTGTCACCTTACTAAGGGGGGGGGGAGGGAATGTGTGTATGGGACTACCCGTGACAACCTGGCTAGTCCAGGGCGTCACATGATCATCTCATCAGTATCCCACGGCTGCACGCCAATGAGGACTCACAACAGCATGCCCCCCTTCCAGCATGCATTAAATGCCGCTATCTGAGATTAACAACAAGTGTCGCTCCACCCATGGCTGTTAGAGGCAGATGAAGGCTGAGTAATTCAGCCTTTATCTGCAGGGAAAGATTCAGGATCGGCGTATGAGCTCACATCAAAGGCAGGGAAATGACTCATGACGTGCATAGCAGGGTTAATGCAGCAGTCAGATGTTAGCCGGCAAAAGATAGGCTGTCTCAACTGCTTCATGACTGTCCCTCAAGTTAAAATTTGCCAACCTGCTCCTAATCTTATCCATAATGCAGGTTTGTAATACATTGTGTAGCCACATCCACCCCATGTCTTACCATTGGTTTCTTAGTTCTCTTTCCATACAAAGACCAGTCAGAACCGAATTCCAGCAGTGGCCTAGTGGTTGCAAGTACAAAGGCGCTTCTGAACAAACGTAACAAGTGTCTATTAGATGGCTCCAATTGTGCCACTTTTATTAAGACGCCTTCAAGTGTTAACAAATTGGCGCAAATCGCTCCATCTTGGCACAATATGCATAAAGTAGGGATTGCCACTTAATAAATGTTGCCTGTTTCCTCTGAATAGTGACCATTCCTGAGTTCGGCCTCCCTCCTGGTTGCCTCCGGGGCCACCTCTCTGCTTGTTGAACCTCTTTAGTCATTTTTTTACTCTTATACAAGATCCTGTGTCTCCTGTATTCTGCTGCTCTATGTCTCGGTCTTTATTCTTCTTTCAGGTAGTACGTAGTGCACAATGTTAGTGCCCCAATCACAGAGACTGAATCCCATAATAATTGTAGTGTAATTTGGGCCAGGAGTTGAATTTATGACATCTATTCTCTGTATTGACTCCTCTATACTGCCCGATTCTAGTTGTGATATATTCAGGGTAGTAGTGATCATTCCCATCATTATCACTGTGTGAGGAGAAAATCAGACAAAAAAACCACACAACACGATATATATCTAAATTTATGTTTGTTTTTTATTAGAAGATCAATAAGCAGCATTGTATTGAAAGTATACTGGCCCTTTGAGAAATTACACAATGGTCACAGTGCCTCTCAGGTGAGCCCCCGTGTGGACTACAGAACCAGCTGCAGTCATTGGGGAGCAGCTGAGAGGCACTGGACCCAAAGATCCAGAGGAAGGCGAAGAAACCCCCCGGAGAGTTCTGCCTCAGGGGGGAAAAAAATTCCTTCCTGACCCCAGTTCTGGCGATCGGATATTTCCCTGGATCACGTCAGTCCTGCTGCAAATTGCAATATATTTATATGTAATTATTAGTGATGGGCGGATAGTAAAATATTCGGGTTTGGATTGTTGGATCGAATACCCAGTACTATTCCAGTATTCATCATGAATAACTGACCTAATGCAAGTCAATGGGGAACTCGAGTGTTATTCTAAGGACATCTTCGAAAAAAAAATGCTCGGGTTCCACATTGACTTGCATTAGGTTAATTATTCTTCAGTAATACTGAGATAGTACTCGGTATTCAGTACAACTAATCCAAACCCGAATATCTATTGACCCATCACTAGTAATTATAAGCTATGGAGCGCTAATCTTACAAAGAAAAATATACACACACCCTGCTCCTAGGAGCTTACAATCTAATATACAATATGACATATGCACGCAAACATATGTACACTCAACTTGATGCTCATGTGGCGCCCCTGACCTGGTCAGGCACCACTGAGTACTGCACCCATGCTGGGGACAGTACAATACAGGTAATCCAGAAGGCTGACCGAGGTGTGACTACACAGGCGCATAGTGATCAGGTCTCACACATGTACCTATGAGAGGACCCCTGGGGATCCCAGGAGGGGGAAAAGCCTTCACCTTCACTGGAATAGTGGAGGGGGCCAAAAGCCTCCATCTCCTCTCAAGGGGTGTGGTAAGAGAGCCTGGTTGCTAGGTGGCGTAGGCAAGAACAGGAGAGGAGGAGCAGTGAGCCGGTTCAGAGCAGAGTCCAGGGAGCTCCGAGAGGAGCTGACCCCTACCCCTGGGGCTGTTGCAGTCTGACAGCGCCCGCGCAGTGGCTACCGACGGGGGAGAACGGTCACCTAGGAGTGCTACCCGAAACCCGTCTCCAGCTAAAGAGAGAGCACAGAGTGGGAAGTAAGGAGACTGCTAGGGAGTACCAGGCCCAAACGGGCGGCAGATCCCGGAGCGGGGATAGATCCACCTTTCCTTGCTAAACCTGCCGGTGTGGGGCCCTCAAAGCCCACACCACAACAGCTAAAAGCCGCAGCCACGTAGCCACAGTTAGGGCCCATAGTTCACAGGAGGCAAGCAGCTAGAGTGATCTGGCCCAGGCAACAAGCAAACGGCAAACGAAGGGGAGAGAGGCTTCAGCAACTTCCCTGGGTGACCCCCATAGGGACTAAAAGTCGGGGTTACCCCAAACCACCAAGGGCTAAGGAAGGCGAGTTGGTAGTCACCATCAGAAGTCAGCCTGAAGGATACCTGGTTCCAGCCTGGTTCATCCCAGCTACGCCCGGGTTACTCACCCTGCCATCAACTGTGAGTAAAACCCCTGAAAGACATCCTGCTTGTGTGGAGTTATTCTGCGCCTTGTGGTTCTACACACCTACACAGGGCCCTGGGGCTTGCCTCACTCTCAGGAGGCTATCCCAACTGACTGCACACACCATCAGCCCCAGGCGACCCTCAACCTGCAGTGGCGGTCACCACTGACCGCAATTCTGAGAGTGGCGTCACGACAAATAGAAGATTTCCTACCTGTGACAGGATCCAGCAGAGTGGAGTCCCTGAAGGTAATGCACCGACACAGCGTTCTCGGGGCTTCACATCTGGCGTCACGAACAGGATAAGGACTAGACCTGTCTAGACAGGTGACCATGTGCCTGGGCGGTCCGCTTGAAAAATTGGAAGCGCCGCCATATTGCCACCATGAAAAGCGCGCTGAAAAACAACAGCAGCCCGCGCTGGGAGAAGTTACCGCCCACGAAGAGGTGTGGCTACCCAGAGATCCCCTGCAGAGTTCTGACCTCGCTTGTGAAGAGAGCGGAAGCGTCCAGAGACGGCGGAACGGAAAAGAAGCCAGCAGCTTGTTGCTAGAGAAAATGGCGTCTGAATGCAGAGACCCAGAGCCAGGCTCCGCTGCCTGGTGGTGTCGGGAGCTCGCCGAGTTCTGCGATCAACTGGAGGCCAGGGTCGGAAGGCTGATCAGAGAGGGATGTGCGGAGTTCCTGGGAATGACCGCGGCGGTTCAGGCCTACGAAGAGAGAGCCGCGCGCCGAGTGCCAGACCGGGCGGTGACGACTCAGACCCCGATGCTGCCACCGATGGGTGAGTCCAGTGATGCCCCTGCCAGCGCGAGTGCCCCGACCCCTGCTGCCACGTCCGCGGTCCCTGAAGAGGCGTCCGGCGCGGCGACGCTGAAGCCGGCCGCAGCCACGCCAGGTGCAGCCCGCCAAGCTCAGGCCGCCGCAGCGATGCCCTGCTCGGCCCACCAAGACCCGGTCCCTGCAGCAACGCCCAGTCCGGTCCGCAAAGATCCGGCTGCGACCGCGACCCTCATCCATGCCGCGGGTGTGATGCTGACCCAGGCCGCCGCCATGCTAGGCCCGGCCCGCCGAGACCCCACCGCAGCCGCAACGCTCGTCCGCGCCGCAAGTGAGGTGCTGAACCAGGCCGCAGCCACGCCAGGTGCGGCCCGCCAAGCCCAGATCGCTGCAGCGACGCCCAGCCCAGCCTGCAAAGACCCCATCGCAGCTGCGACGCCGATCCAAGCTGCGCCAGAAACGCCCATCCAGACCGCCGCCATGCCGGGCGCGGCCCGCCAAGATAAGATTGCATCACCATTTTCCCCGGCCTGCAAGGCCAGAGCAGACACCGCTCCCCAGTCCAAGGAGGTCCCTGCTAGGAAGTCCCTGGTAGGTGAGGACCCCGCATACTGGCAGCTGAAGGCTGACATGGAGGCCAAGTTCCCACAGGAGATGGTGGATCAGTACATGCTCCCTCCGCACACCCCCAAGAGGATTCCGGCAACCCCTGCAGCAACTACGCCAAAGAGTCCCCCGCCTGGGCCTGCTGAAGAAAGTCCATCCCCAGCACTGCCACCAAAGGAGTGCTCAGAAGCACTAAGGGGGAGGGGAGGCCAGGAAGCTGAGGAGCTGACTCAGGAGCCACCAGCAGTGGATCCATACCCCGAGCCAGAAATGCTGCCGTATTCCCGCTGGGACGAGGAAGACCTAACACCGTCTGCTGAAGAAGATCTGCCCAAAAGCCTCACCTGGGAGCTTGTAAGCTGTACCTCGCAGAATCCAGCCCGCAAGACACGGCGCCGCAGCAGAACCCAGTTTTTCCCTGCACCGCCATCCCCAGAGCAGAGAGAAGTCATGGCCCGAGACTTAGAAGAAAAACGGTTCCTAAGAAGAGCCAAAGCACAGGTCAGAGGACCCCTTTGTAGAGGAATTGTGGAAGACTTTAACTTGAAGAGCGGATACGGCTTTATAGTGGCATCAGGTATGAAGGAGGGCATTTTTGTCAATAGACGAGACGTCAGAGCCCACTTGCCCAGAGGACATCCTGGAAGAAACCTGAGAATGGGAGACACAGTGCAGTTTACCATGCATCAAGGCGAAAGAGGCTGGTATGCGCTAGATGTAACACCATGTCCTAAAGAAAAAGAAACAGACACAGAAGAAGAAAGGAAAGATAGAAAAGGAACAGAGAAAGAACCTACTGATGAGACTACCACAGACGAAGAAAGAGATCGAGAAAGCAACAGGTGCCGCAGCCCTACAGGCCCAAGCCCTGGTGAGGAGGAGTCTGCATAAAGTTCATGTAAAGTAAAGCAAGTTACCAGTTTTGAAGTTTTTGCAACGTTAAAGTTTAAGTATGTGCCCACATAAACTAATGTGAGAAATGAACCTTAAGGCTATGAACTGGCTATAGCCACAAACTCTCGCAGTGTAAATAGTTACACCAGAGGGCACCACCACCACCAGAGTCAGCCTGTTTAGGGGCTTGGCTCGTCTGTGACCAGGGAGCACGTCCGTATATAGGGCCTTGGCTTACCTGCAACCAGAGAGCATGCCTGTTTATGGGGCCTGGCTCTCCACCACAAAGAGGGTACCTGGTCAGCACCAACTGTGGAGGCCGCCTCTGGATCCTGCCAGAAGTGGCTGAAGGCGCGGCTCCACCAGGCCATGTATGCCCTGAAGACCACCAGACCATGAAAGCCGCCTCTACATCCTGCCAGAAGTGGCTGAAGGCGCGGCCAACGTGAGAGGGTTTTGGGTGGGTTAACGGACTTGTGGGTGGAGGGTGGTGATGTATGGTACCTGGTGGTTTTAAAATGTTTTACCATGTTTTAATGTTTTATGCATTTTAAAATGTTGTCTTGCAGCCCGAGGACGTGCTGGTGATAACTAAGGGGGAATGTGGCGCCCCTGACCTGGTCAGGCACCACTGAGTACTGCACCCATGCTGGGGACAGTACAATACAGGTAATCCAGAAGGCTGACCGAGGTGTGACTACACAGGCGCATAGTGATCAGGTCTCACACATGTACCTATGAGAGGACCCCTGGGGATCCCAGGAGGGGGAAAAGCCTTCACCTTCACTGGAATAGTGGAGGGGGCCAAAAGCCTCCATCTCCTCTCAAGGGGTGTGGTAAGAGAGCCTGGTTGCTAGGTGGCGTAGGCAAGAACAGGAGAGGAGGAGCAGTGAGCCGGTTCAGAGCAGAGTCCAGGGAGCTCCGAGAGGAGCTGACCCCTACCCCTGGGGCTGTTGCAGTCTGACAGCGCCCGCGCAGTGGCTACCGACGGGGGAGAACGGTCACCTAGGAGTGCTACCCGAAACCCGTCTCCAGCTAAAGAGAGAGCACAGAGTGGGAAGTAAGGAGACTGCTAGGGAGTACCAGGCCCAAACGGGCGGCAGATCCCGGAGCGGGGATAGATCCACCTTTCCTTGCTAAACCTGCCGGTGTGGGGCCCTCAAAGCCCACACCACAACACCTAAAAGCCGCAGCCACGTAGCCACAGTTAGGGCCCATAGTTCACAGGAGGCAAGCAGCTGGAGTGATCTGGCCCAGGCAACAAGCAAACGGCAAACGAAGGGGAGAGAGGCTTCAGCAACTTCCCTGGGTGACCCCCATAGGGACTAAAAGTCGGGGTTACCCCAAACCACCAAGGGCTAAGGAAGGCGAGTTGGTAGTCACCATCAGAAGTCAGCCTGAAGGATACCTGGTTCCAGCCTGGTTCATCCCAGCTACGCCCGGGTTACTCACCCTGCCATCAACTGTGAGTAAAACCCCTGAAAGACATCCTGCTTGTGTGGAGTTATTCTGCGCCTTGTGGTTCTACACACCTACACAGGGCCCTGGGGCTTGCCTCACTCTCAGGAGGCTATCCCAACTGACTGCACACACCATCAGCCCCAGGCGACCCTCAACCTGCAGTGGCGGTCACCACTGACCGCAATTCTGAGAGTGGCGTCACGACAAATAGAAGATTTCCTACCTGTGACAGGATCCAGCAGAGTGGAGTCCCTGAAGGTAATGCACCGACACAGCGTTCTCGGGGCTTCACACTCACACACATACAGACACATATGCCCACAAACACACACATACACACTCACCTCAAGACACACATACACAAACACACACCCCTTCAGTGCTGCAGTGCTGCGGACAGAAACGATCACCCCTTAATTGCTGGGACTCCACACAAACCTTCACAAATAAATCCTTTCATTACCTGGACGCCATACAAACCCTCACACACCCCTTTAGTAGTGGGGTCAAATAGACACTGACACACAGTCCCTTTATTGCTGGGGCCACACAAACAACCTTTCATTCTTGGAACACACACCTTCAGTGCTGCAGTTCTGGGAAGCGATCATACATACACACAAACACACACACACACACACACACACCCCCCTTCAGTGCTGCAGTGCTGCGGACAGAAACGATCACCCCTTAATTGCTGGGACTCCACACAAACCTTCACAAATAAATCCTTTCATTACCTGGACGCCATACAAACCCTCACACACCCCTTTAGTAGTGGGGTCAATAGACACTGACACACTGTCCCTTTATTGCTGGGGCCACACAAACAACCTTTCATTCTTGGAACAGACACCTTCAGTGCTGCAGTTCTGGGAAGCGATCATACATACACACACTCATACACACATACACACACACACACTTGCACACATACATACACACACATATACACACACACACACACACACACACTTACACGCGCACACACACATACATACCTTCTAGGTCTGAACCTGAAAATTCTTCTCGCTTGATAATTGTAGGTCCTATGACAGCCTTGTAGAAGGGTCAAGAAGAAATAAAACATGCAGAGATAGTTATTGCTTGGAACAATCATGGTGATGAGTCCATACAGTACACACTGCTGATCTCTTCCTTGTCCTGCTGTGCTGTTTGTGCTGTGCAGCGAGTCCTTCTTCACCCCTCTCCGATGTTGCCCGATCCTCCAGTATTCAGTGAAGAGCTACCTACCTGGACCAGTCGTCTTCAAGCTGTGACACAAGATGGTTCTGGATTAGAGCTTTGTACATTCTATAGCATTTGTGATGTCATGTGAGGTCTATGATATCAAGTGCACTGTGATGTCATGTGCTTTGCGATGTCATCATACCCCGAAGCAAATCAAATTCATGTTAAAACAATAACTTTATTTAATTAAAACCACACACAATTGAATACTGCACAATAAAAATTTGCTACAACGTTAGTCATAAATCAATGTATACCTCAGAGGGGGAGGGGCCCAGGATGGATTCCCTAGACCTCCCCTACCTGGCCGCAGAGGTTGGTACTATGCAGAGATTGTTCGCCCCACCTTCTGATAGACGATTGATTGGCTGTCTCGAGCATGGCCCCGCCCATAGAGGCCAGCATACTATTCAGGCCTCGGATGGAAATGAGCCCTGACTGCCTAGCGTGCGTTCCAGCTACTTGTAGGGAGTTTTCTTCCTGGGGACACCATATGTTTACAGGTATAAAAAAGCTGCCTTTGAATACAACATGGTCTATCTGGCTATATGAGCCTCAGGTTCAATTTGGGATGCCCCTGATGAAACCCCTGGCATTTGGAAAGGGAGGAGAAACGCGTCAGGCGTGAGGCTACTCAAGCTAAGTTATTGTGTCATTTGGCACATCTTTTATGCTGTGCAATATTATTTGCCATTGGGTATATTGTGCTTTTTGCTATTGAGCGCTATTTATCATTTGGCAAGTATGATACTATTAGCATAATGATCTGTTACTGGGCATGCCACTAATACATCTCATGTTATTCCATATGACATTGCTAATACAGGCAGGGTCGGACTGGGGTGCCAGGGGCCTACCAGGGAAATTACCTCTAGGAGCCCACACTGTAGCTACTGTGAAGCCCCGAGAACGCTGTGTCGGTGCATTACCTTCAGGGACTCCACTCAGCTGGATCTTGTCACAGGTAGGGAAATCTTCTATTTGTCGTGACGCCACTCTCAGTATTGCGGTCAGTGGGGACCGCCACTGCAGGTTGAGGGACGCCTGGGGCGGATGGTGAGTGCAGTTAGTTGGAATAGCCTCCTGAGAGTGAGGCAAGCCCCAGGGCCCTGTGTAGGTGCATAGTACCACAAGGCGCAGAATAACTCCACACACGCAGGATGTCTTTCAGGGATTTTACTCACTTCAGGTGGCAGGGTGAGTAACCCGGGCGTAGCTGGGATGAACCAGGCTGGAACCAGGTATCCTTCAGGCTGACTTCTGATGGTGACTACCAACTCGCCTTCCTTAGCCCTTGGTGGTTTGGGGTAACCCCGACTTTTAGTCCCTATGGGGGTCACCCAGGGAAGTTGCTGAAGCCTCTCTCCCCTTCGTTTGCCGTTTGCTTGTTGCCTGGGCCAGATCACTCCAGCTGCTTGCCTCCTGTGAACTATGGGCCCTAACTGTGGCTACGTGGCTGCGGCTTTTAGGTGTTGTGGTGTGGGCTTTGAGGGCCCCACACCGGCAGGTTTAGCAGGGAAAGGTGGATCTATCCCCGCTCCGGGATCTGCCGCCCGTTTGGGCCTGGTACTCCCTAGCAGTCTCCTTACTTCCCACTCTGTGCTCTCTCTTTAGCTGGAGACGGGTTTCGGGTAGCACTCCTAGGTGACCGTTCTCCCCCATCGGTAGCCACTGCGCGGGCGCTGTCAGACTGCAACAGCCCCAGGGGAAGGGGTCAGCTCCTCTCGGAGCTCCCTGGACTCTGCACTGAACTGGCTCACTGCTCCTCCTCTCCTGTTCTTGCCTACGCCACCTAGCAACCAGGCTCTCTTACCACACCCCTTGAGAGGAGATGGAGGCTTTTGGCCCCCTCCACTATTCCAGTGAAGGTGAAGGCTTTTCCCCCTCCTGGGATCCCCAGGGGTCCTCTCATAGGTACATGTGTGAGACCTGATCACTATGCGCCTGTGTAGTCACACCTCGGTCAGCCTTCTGGATTACCTGTATTGTACTGTCCCCAGCATGGGTGCAGTACTCAGTGGTGCCTGACCAGGTCAGGGGCGCCACATTCCCCCTTAGTTATCACCAGCACGTCCTCGGGCTGCAAGACAACATTTTAAAATGCATAAAACATTAAAACATGGTAAAACATTTAAAACCACCAGGTACCATACATCACCACCCTCCACCCACAAGTCCGTTAACCCACCCAAAACCCTCTCACGTTGGCCGCGCCTTCAGCCACTTCTGGCAGGATGTAGAGGCGGCTTTCATGGTCTGGTGGTCTTCAGGGCATACCTGGCCTGGTGAAGCCGCGCCTTCAGCCACTTCTGGCAGGATCCAGAGGCGGCCTCACAGTTGATGCTGACCAGGTACCCTCTTTGTGGTGGAGAGCCAGGCCCCATAAACAGGCATGCTCTCTGGTTGCAGGTAAGCCAAGGCCCTATATACGGACGTGCTCCCTGGTTGCAGACGAGCCAAGCCCCTAAACAGGCTGACTCTGGTGGTGGTGGTGCCCTCTGGTGTAACTATTTACACTGCGAGAGTTTGTGGCTATAGCCAGTTCATAGCCTTAAGGTTCATTTCTCACATTAGTTCATGTGGGCACATTTCTTAAACTTTAAAACGTTGCAAAACTTCAAAACTGGTAACTTGCTGTATTTCTTATGTTATTTACATGGATTCCTCCTCACCAGGGCTTGGGCCTGTAGGGCTGCGGCACCTGCTGCTTTCTCGGTCTTTTTCTTCGTCTGTGGGTTCGTTGTATTTTCTTTCTTCTTCTTCAGTGTCTGTTTCTCTTTCTTTAGGACATGGTGTTACATCTAGCGCATACCAGCCTCTTTCTCCTTGATGCATGGTAAACTGCACTGTGTCTCCCATTCTCAGGTTTCTTCCAGGATGTCCTCTGGGCAAGTGGGCTCTGACGTCTCGTCTGTTGACAAAAATGCCCTCCTTCATACCTGGTGCCACTATAAAGCCATATCCGCTCTTCAAGTTAAAGTCTTCCACAACTCCTCTACAAAGGGGTCCTCTGACCTGTGCTTTGGCTCTTCTCAGGAACCGTTTTTCTTCTAAGTCTCGGGCCATGACTTCTCTCTGCTCTGGGGATGGCGGTGCAGGGAAAAACTGGGTTCTGCTACGGCGCCGTGTCTTGCGGGCTGGATTCTGCGAGGTACAGCTTACAAGCTCCCAGGTGAGGCTTTTAGGCAAATCTTCTTCAGCAGACGGTGTCAGGTCTTCTTCATCCCAGCGGGAGTATGGCAACATCTCCGGCTCTGGGCATGGATCCACTGCTGGTGGCTCCTGAGTCAGCTCCTCAGCTTCCTGGCCTCCCCTCCCCCTTAGTGCTTCTGAGCACTCCTTTGGTGGCAGTGCTGGGGATGGACTTTCTTCAGCAGGCCCAGGCGGGGGACTCTTTGGCGTAGTTGCTGCAGGGGTTGCCGGAATCCTCTTGGGGGTGTGCGGAGGGAGCATGTACTGATCCACCATCTCCTGTGGGAACTTGGCCTCCATGTCAGCCTTCAGCTGCCAGTATGCGGGGTCCTCACCTACCAGGGATTTCCTAGCAGGGACCTCCTTGGACTGGGGAGCGGTGTCTACTCTGGCCTTGCAGGCCGGGGAAAATGGCGATGCAATCTTATCTTGGCGGGCCGCGCCCGGCATGGCGGCGGCCTGGTCTTGGCGGGCCGCGCCCTGCATGGCGGCGGCCTGGATCGGCGTCGCTGTCGCGATGGGATCGGTGCAGGCTGGGCTGGGCGTCGCTGCAGCGATCGGAGCTTGGCGGGCCGCACCTGACGGGGCTGCGGCCTGGTTCAGCACCTCACTTGCGGCGCGGACGAGCGTTGCGGCTGCGGTAGGGTCTCTGCGGGCCGGGCCTAGCATGGCGGCGGCCTGGGTCAGCGTCACACCTGCGGCGCGGATGAGGGTCGCGGTGGCAGCCGGTTCTCTGCGGACCGGACTGGGCGTCGCTGCAGGGACCGGGTCTTGGTGGGCCGAGCAGGGCATCGCTGCGGCGGCCTGAGCTTGGCGGGCTGCACCTGGCGTGGCTGCGGCCGGCTTCAGCGTCGCCGCGCCGGACGCCTCTTCAGGGGCCGCGGACGTGGCAGCAGGGGCCGGGGCACTCGCGCTGGCAGGGGCATCACTGGACTCACCCATCGGTGGCAGCATCGGGGTCTGAGTCGTCACCGCCCGGTCTGGCACTCGGCGCGCGGCTCTCCCCTCATAGGCCTGAACCGCCGCGGTCATCCACAGAAACTCCGTCCGTCCCTCTCTGATCAGCCTTCCGACCCTGGCCTCCAGTTGATCGCAGAACTCGGCGAGCTCCCGACACCACCAGGCAGCGGAGCCTGGCTCTGGGTCTCTGCATTCAGACGCCATTTTCTCTAGCAACAAGCTGCTGGCCTCTTTTCCGTTCCGCCGTCTCTGGACGCTTCCGCTCTCTTCACAAGCGAGGTCAGAACTCTGCAGGGGATCTCTGGGTAGCCACACCTCTTCGTGGGCGGTAACTTCTCCCAGCGCGGGCTGCTGTTGTTTTTCAGCGCGCTTTTCATGGTGGCAATATGGCGGCGCTTCCAATTTTTCAAGCGGACCGCCCAGGCACATGGTCACCTGTCTGGACAGGTCTAGTCCTTATCCTGTTCGTGACGCCAGATGTGAAGCCCCGAGAACGCTGTGTCGGTGCATTACCTTCAGGGACTCCACTCAGCTGGATCTTGTCACAGGTAGGGAAATCTTCTATTTGTCGTGACGCCACTCTCAGTATTGCGGTCAGTGGGGACCGCCACTGCAGGTTGAGGGACGCCTGGGGCGGATGGTGAGTGCAGTTAGTTGGAATAGCCTCCTGAGAGTGAGGCAAGCCCCAGGGCCCTGTGTAGGTGCGTAGTACCACAAGGCGCAGAATAACTCCACACACGCAGGATGTCTTTCAGGGATTTTACTCACTTCAGGTGGCAGGGTGAGTAACCCGGGCGTAGCTGGGATGAACCAGGCTGGAACCAGGTATCCTTCAGGCTGACTGCTGATGGTGACTACCAACTCGCCTTCCTTAGCCCTTGGTGGTTTGGGGTAACCCCGACTTTTAGTCCCTATGGGGGTCACCCAGGGAAGTTGCTGAAGCCTCTCTCCCCTTCGTTTGCCGTTTGCTTGTTGCCTGGGCCAGATCACTCCAGCTGCTTGCCTCCTGTGAACTATGGGCCCTAACTGTGGCTACGTGGCTGCGGCTTTTAGGTGTTGTGGTGTGGGCTTTGAGGGCCCCACACCGGCAGGTTTAGCAGGGAAAGGTGGATCTATCCCCGCTCCGGGATCTGCCGCCCGTTTGGGCCTGGTACTCCCTAGCAGTCTCCTTACTTCCCACTCTGTGCTCTCTCTTTAGCTGGAGACGGGTTTCGGGTAGCACTCCTAGGTGACCGTTCTCCCCCGTCGGTAGCCACTGTGCGGGCGCTGTCAGACTGCAACAGCCCCAGGGGAAGGGGTCAGCTCCTCTCGGAGCTCCCTGGACTCTGCACTGAACTGGCTCACTGCTCCTCCTCTCCTGTTCTTGCCTACGCCACCTAGCAACCAGGCTCTCTTACCACACCCCTTGAGAGGAGATGGAGGCTTTTGGCCCCCTCCACTATTCCAGTGAAGGTGAAGGCTTTTCCCCCTCCTGGGATCCCCAGGGGTCCTCTCATAGGTACATGTGTGAGACCTGATCACTATGCGCCTGTGTAGTCACACCTCGGTCAGCCTTCTGGATTACCTGTATTGTACTGTCCCCAGCATGGGTGCAGTACTCAGTGGTGCCTGACCAGGTCAGGGGCGCCACACTACCATAAACGCTTTTATTACTTGTTCATTTTCGGCTTCTCTCAGTGTAACGTGCGCCTTTTAGCAAACTACGGTGTGCAAAAAAGAACTGTATTGTGCACTGCATATATCACAGGATTTCTTGTAGCATCTTATTTATTGTAGTTAATTATGGAATCTATTATTTACAGTCAGTCGCAGTTTTTCTTACACACGGACATTCCTTGTCTTAGGAAAACCACTGAGTCCATCAGGAAAACAATATTCAAAGAGAAGCAGAATGTTATCCAGCATCTTCAAATGGAAAAGTTTACTAAAATTAATCCCCCTATGCCACCATCTATCCACCATATAGGGTCTGTCCCCACTGGCTTGGGAAATCCCCTATAGAGTCAGTATGTGGTGGTGTGAAACATTACCACTCCAATACACTTTTCCATTTGGAGACTCCAGTGAATATTTGCTTCACTTTGGTCTGACATTTATCTATTTTTTCTGTCTTTGTTATCATAGTAAGAAATTCCAGCAACTTCAGGAGAAAGTAGAATTTTCTTAAAAAACAGTTTCTTTATTGGTAATAAAAATATTAATATTCCATCCAAGCAAGACAAAAATAGAGAGGCAAGACAGAGGAGCTGTTTCGGAAACAGCTCCTCTGTCTTGCCTCTCTATTTTTGTCTTGCTTGGATGGAATATTAATATTTTTATTACCAATAAAGAAACTGTTTTTTAAGAAAATTCTACTTTCTCCTGAAGTTGCTGGAATTTCTTCCTTTCTTCATGTGTTCCCACCCAGGTCAGGGTGTTTCCGTGCACCGGAGGTAAGATTTGGGAGTGAAGAGGGGAGAGCTGAAGTTTCTTCGTTTTTGATATTTGTTATCATAGTGGTATCTGTAGCGCCCCTGAGACCCTCAGGGCACTACAGGGAACTGCATCCTCTTGGGGATGCAGGACCTACTCCCTGGGACTTGGAGTACCAGTGCCGATTCCACCAAAACACGACCAAAATCCTAGTTCTCCACTGCACACAGGGCATAGAGGGTTAACCATGTAAGGGGATGGTCGCCATGGGAACGAGTCCCTCAGTATAGCCAGCCTGGTGGGAGGGTCAGCAGTCAGTCAGTCGGTAGTCGGTAGTGAGTTGAGTGGCACACAGAAGAGGTGTGCGGACGTGCCCGAGCTGGGTTTGTGTAACGGTGACCCGGGGGCACAGGAGAGAGGTCACCAGGATGGGTACCGGAGATACCGCTGGGACTAGAGCACGCACGGGGCACGGGGCACAGGGCCCTAGGTCAAGAGTCAGTTTCATACGGTTTGATAAATACCTTCCCAGTGAGGACACCTTCACGGACTTCACAGAACCAAATAATCCGGGGGCATCAGCAGTAAACTAGGATCGGGGTTTGGACATTTACCTCCCTGCAGGGTCTGCACTGCCCTCCATATGGAGAAGGAGACTGTACCCCAAAAGGGACGTCTGGGCTCACAAACGCTCCATGCTACGGGGACCCAATCAACTGAGAGTGCCGGGGACAGTGCAACCTAGGTCATTACATTGGCACTGATACTCCAAGGGACCTGAACCAGTGGTTCAAAGGTCAGAGTGAGTAGAGACTGTTAAAGACAACCTGGTGTGGTCTCCGTTATTACCCTGCAACATCTCCCAGGCACAGCTCTACCTACAGAGGATCTAACGCCATTGCTGCATACACCACCAGCCCATCAGATGCATCCAACTACTCCACAGCGTGGCTGGCCAGTAAAGGTCTAAAAGATGAAAAAATAATGACATGGCCTCCTTGTTCACCTGATCTGAACCCCATAGAGAACCTGTGGTCCCTCATAAAATGTAAGATCTACGGGGAGGGAAAACAGTACACCTCTCGGAGCAGTGTCTGGGAGGCTGTGGTGGCTGCTGCGCGCAATGTTGATCGTAAACAGATCAAGCAACTGACAGAATCTATGGATGGTAGGCTGTTGAGTGTCATCATAAAGAAAGGTGGCTATATTGGTCACTAATTTTTTGGGGTTTTGTTTTTGCATGTCAGAAATGTTTATTGCTAAATTTTGTGCAGTTATATTGGTTTACCTGGTGAATATAATCAAGTGAGATGGTAATATATTTGATTTTTATTAAGTTGCCTAATAATTCTGCACAGTAATAGTTACCTGCACAAACAGATATCCTCCTAAGATCTTCGTTCCGAATAGCATGTGCAATGCAAGTTAATGGGGAAAAACTAACAATGTAACGAGTAACCTGAATGCTGTACTTTTCGTGTGGGTAGCAAATACTGCGGAATTCGGGTTACTCATTACATTGCGAGTTTTTCCCCATTGACTTGCATTGCACATGCTATTTGGAATGAATATGCGAGTATTAGACAGTACTCGTTATGACTGTAGCGAGTGCGATTAGTTAGGTACTCGATCAACTCTACTTACAGCAAATGAAAACCCAAAAATCATTATCTCAGAAAATTAGAATAATTGCCACAAAATACCTGCAAAGGCTTCCTAGGTGTTTAAAATGCTCTCTTAAGGGGGCTTTACACGCTACGATATCGCTAATGTGAAGTCGTTGGGGTCACGGAATTTGTGACGCACATCCGGCCGCATTAGCGATGCCGTTGCGTGTGACACCTATGAGCAATTTTGCATCGTCGCAAAAAAACGTGCAAAATCGCTCATCGGTGACATGGGGGTCCATTCTCAAATATCATTACTGCAGCAGTAACTAAGTTGTTCTTCGTTCCTGCGGCAGCACACATCGCTCCGTGTGACACCGCAGGAACGAGGAAGCTCTCCTTACCTGCCTCCCGGCCGCAATGCGAAGGAAGGAGGTGGGCGGGATGTTACGTCCCGCTCATCTCCGCCCCTCCGCTTCTATTGGGCGGTGGTTCAGTGACGCTGCTGTGACATCGCTGTGACGCTGAACGAACCGCCCCCTTAGAAAGGAGGCAGTTCGCTGGTCACAGCGACGTCGCCGGGCAGGTAGGTATGTGTGACAGGTCTGGGCGATGTTGTGCAGCACGGGCAGCGATTTGCCCGTGTCGCACAACCGATGGGGGCGGGTACCCACGCTAGCGATATCGGTACCATATCGCAGCGTGTAAAGCGGCCTTTAGTCTGGTTCAGTAGGCTACATAATCACGGGGAAGACTGCTGACTTGACAGATGTCCAGAAGGTAGTCATTGACATACCCCACGAGAAGTTAAAGGCTACTTTCACACTTGCGTTTTTTTCCTTCAGTCGCAATCCGCCGTTTTGGAAAACAGCGGAATCCGTTAACGGATTGCGCTGCTTCCCATAGACTTGTATGGACGACGGATTGCGACTGATGGACCTGCGTTGATTCCGCCGTTTTTTGAGCAGCGGAATCCTTAGGATTTCGCTGCGCATGCTCTCTCTGGCTCCCTGCAAACGTAACCAGGGTACACATAGGGTTATTAAGCAAAGCGCTTTGCTTAGTTACCCGATATTTACCCTGGCTACGTGTGCAAGGAGCCAGCGCTAAGCGGTGTACGCTGGTAACCAAGGTAAATATCGGATAACCAAGCAAAGTGCTTTGCTTAGTTACCCGATACCCTCGCTATGTGTGCAGGGAGCCCGAAACTTCCCCGCTTAGCTCCGCCCCCTCCCGCACTCCACTCTGCATGTACACACGCACGCACACAGACACACAGACGCACACACACTCACCTGTCCCCAGCCATGCAGTCCCCGGTACTGACGTCCTCAGCGTCATGGCCCTGCTCGGCTACACCCACCCCACACTCTGCCCCCCTGCACACATTCTCGGCGGCCGAGCGATCAGGTGATCACCCAGCGGCCGTCTGCTGTGAGCTATCAGCTGATCACCTAGCGTCCGGGTGCTGTGAACGATCAGCTGATCACCCGGCGGCCAGCTGCTCTGAACGATCAGCTGATCACCCGGTGGCCGGCTGCTGAGAGCGATCAGCTGATCACCTGGCAGCCGGGTGATCAGCTGATCGTTCTCAATAGTCTGCCGCCGGTAAAACTGTAAAGAAAAAAAAAGCACATTCCGTTGTTTTGTACGATCTGTTGCATCCGTTGTGCCACTATATGCAACGCATCCGTTGCATTCGTCACACAACGCAATGCAACGGATGCTGTTCAATGCAAGTGTGAAACTAGCCTAAGCCACAAAAGGTCATTGCTGAAGAAGCTGGATTTTCATAGAAGTGGTCCCAGCACCCTCTGTGTCAGAGAGGGGTCCACCACTCTGGCCATCTGATGAAAGCTCATCCCCGGAGCCGTTGCCAAATCAATCGGAGGAGTACCTAGCACCCTCAAGAAGAATGAGAGGCCTGGAGGCCGAGCCCACAGTTCCCAAACGCCCGGAAGGGGTCGCAGCATTCCCTGCCGAGGAAGATGACGTGACAGCCTATATGCCTAGCATGTGTTTTTTAACTGCATGAGAGGACACACACAAGCTAGGGACCCCAACGTAGAGAAATACTTTGGCGTAGTGTTGGGGCTCTATTGCATTGATCAATTCAGTAGCTAAATTTCTCTTGATTCATATGTTCATGGCAGTAATGCAGATTCCATTTTTCACATTTTCACTCTTACATATAGCTATTGGATTTTTCAAGTCAGTATTCACACAGCAGTTTCTGCTATTCCATGTATTCCCCTTGCATAGTCACTGGTGTGCATACCTTATCTCCCCATAGTGATGTTTTTTTAGGTTTTTGCACCCAGTTCAGACTTAGAATGGTGTTCCAAACGTTATTCCTATTTGTTAGTAGTTTTTCGTTTGTGAACCCTCCCCAACCACACCTATTGCCAATCCATATCATACGCATAAATAGCCTGGGTCTCAGCTTCCCATACACGGTAAGTTTTTTAACTGCATGAGAGGACACACACAAGCTAGGGACCCCAACGTAGAGAAATACTTTGGCGTAGTGTTGGAGCTCTATTGCATTGATCAATTCAGTAGCTAAATTTCTCTTGATTCATATGTTCATGGCAGTAATGCAGATTCCATTTTTCACATTTTCACTCTTACATATAGCTATTGGATTTTTCAAGTCAGTATTCACACAGCAGTTTCTGCTATTCCATGTATTCCCCTTACATAGTCACTGGTGAGCATACCTTATCTCCCCATATTGCTGAAGAAGCTGGCTTTTCATAGAAGTGGTCCCAGCACCCTCTGTGTCAGAGAGGGGTCCACCACTCTGGCCAGCTGATGAAAGCTCATCCCCGGAGCCGTTGCCAGATCAATCGGAGGAGTACCTAGCACCCTCAAGAAGAATGAGAGGCCTGGAGGCCGAGCCCACAGTTCCCAAACGCCCGGAAGGGGTCGCAGCATTCCCTGCCGAGGAAGATGACGTGACAGCCTATATGCCTAGCATGTATGTGACCTGGGAGCCGGCTGAAGACCAAGTGATGGTGATGAGGAGGCCAGCCCGCAGAGGATAACGGCATGTGAGGGCAAGACACCCCCTTATGCAGCCTACCCCAGAGAAAGAGCGAGTTGAGGCCAGGGATCTAAAGGAGAAGCAGTCCCTGCGGCAGACCGGGTTTCAGACCAGAGGTCCTCTCCACCGTGGGGTAGTGGAGGAATTTAATCTGCGCATCGGCTACGGCTTCATTGTGGAGTCTGGAGTAAAAGAAGGTATATTTGTTTCCAGAAGGGATGTCCAGTCCCACCTACAGCGAGGACACCCAGATCGAGACCTCTATACAGGAGATGTTGTAGAGTACACCAGACACATGGGTGAAAGAGGCTGGTATGCCTTTATATGTCATGCAGTGCCCTAAGAACACCGTGGCAAGTCCAAGCTCCACCCCCACTGCTGCTACCAGGTCCCCAAAGTCACCTCCACCAGGGGACACTCAAGATGCTAAAGAAGATACAGAAGCACTAGATACAGAAGCAGAAGATACAGAAACACCAGATGACACACAAGGTGAAACACCAGATGGAACATTCACCTACGTCATCCACTCAGTCTGCCTTTTCTGGACTTGCTTGTCTCTATTGATCCAGAAGGTAAGCTCAGAACAACCATCTATAGAAAGCAAGCTTCCACAAACTCACTCCTCAGGTGGGATAGTCATCATCCTTTGCCTCTCAGGCGTGGTATCCCAAAGGGACCATACCTGCCCCTGAGAAGGAATTGTTCGGATCAGAGTGAGTTTGTGGAAAAGGCGAATGACTTGAGGAATCGGTTTCTTGAAAAGGGCTACCCAGATCATGTCTTGAGAAAAGCCTTCAAATACTCTTTGGAGCAGGACCGGAGTAAGCTCCTGTCACCGCAACCTAAACAAAATCAGGATGAGGGGCTTGTAAGGCTTATTACAACCTATACTAAGGGAGCCTCTGCAGTCAGAAACATACTGGAGCAACACTGGGGTATTCTGAGAATGGACACTGATCTGATGGAGTGCCTTAAACCACAGCCCAACATCACTTATCGTAAAAAACGCTCTTTGGGAGACCGTCTAACACATAGTCATTTTGTGGCACCGACTGGTGGTGGCACATGGATTCCTAGAAAACCATCTGGTTGTTTTAGATGTGGCTCGTGTGTTGCATGTGCATATATCAGCACGGGTAACAAATTTACGAGTACATCTACTGGTGAGTCTCTCTTGGTCAGAGAGTTCATCAATTGCAAGACAAAGGGTATTGTGTACTTAGCAACTTGTCACTGTGTCACATACAATATGTGGGTAAAACCACACGTGAGTTTCGTAGAAGAGTAGGTGAGCATATGGGGGACATCAGGAATGAGTGATACCCCCATTGCTAGACGCATGAACATGCAGCACAGCTCCAACAGGGAAGCCATTTCTTTTATGGGCATCCTAAAAGTCAAAGCATCTCCTAGGGGTGGGAATCTAGATCGTACTTTGCTACAAAAGGAGGCAAGGATGATGTTCCGTTTAAATACTTGCCGTCCTGAGGGTCTTAATGACCAGATTAGTTTTGGTTGCTTCATATAATATCTTGACCTCTTGGTCAGTTGGTTGTTCTTGTCCTGGTGATGATGAATCTAGCTTTTTGACCATGAATAATACTACATAGCCCAATTATTCTATTGGCCGTACTCCTATTTATGAGTATTAATTCCGGCCAGGTGGGGGATATTATGTGTATAGACCTCTTCATTTATTATTGGAGTATTTCCCTATCACAAGGTATAATAATCCTTTATAGGATACACGTTATTGATTATAGTCCCATATTTACAGTTTGAGATTGTTCATTGATACAATTTTAAATTCTTTTTGGTGTCTTTTTATTTAGTCCACCTTTATATATTGTTAGGGCCAGGTGGACGGGCAGACCCAGGAGGTGGATCCACTGGGCCGAACACCTTCCTGAAGGTAAGGAGTCCGGTAGCCGGAGCACTACAGGTAGCAGGATAGTCCATGCAAAATAGTGGAATGTAGAAGTCCCTGGGACCACGGAGTCACTGATGGTAGTCCGGGTGACGGAGCTCAGGTTCGGAGGCCAAGATGTTGTCAGGCAGAGTCCGGAACCGATGGAGCGAGAGGACGGGTCATCACAGGGATCAGAGATGGTACGGACTGACGGGATGGCAGATAGTCAGCGTTCGGGGTTCGGGAATCGGCAGGACCGGATGGCGAGGCAGGAGCGGCTCTAGAAGAGAGAGAGGTGAGTATATCACAGAGACAAGGAGACCTGACTCCTAGCTTAGAAAACACGAAGAACAGGCCCCGCCCACTTGGACATTAAACCCCTTTATACCCTGTACCTGTGTGTTCAATATCCTGTCTGTGGACGCTGGCCCTTTAAGAAAGGGTCAATGACCGCGCGCGCGCCCTAATGCGCATGCGCGAGGCCCGGGTGCCAAAAGCCAGGGCAGGGAGTGGTGAACAGGAAGCAGGGGAGCCGGCCTGGAGCAGAGCTGCCGACGGGCGCCGGGAGCGGGGACCGGGCCGCCTGGGGACCGCAGGTGATGGGGGCTGGAGACTGTGGAGCGGGGGACGCCTACCAGAGGAGCCGGGGAGCGTGGCAGCTGAGCCGGGGAGCAGGGCAGGGGACCCGGGGAGCGTGACAATATATATATATACACACATACACACAGAAATGTATTAATTCTCTTCGGACAAGGGGTGAATCAGAGAGCAAAAAGAGCCCTTGTTAAATGATACCAGGGACAGTAGCTGTGACAGGGATATGCAAGTCTATTAGTTATGTAATGAGATTAGAGTTAATGTAAACCATGCAGCCCTGTCAGGTGCTACTATGATAATTACTGCTGCATAGACTGAATGCCCTAATCAGAGGCACAGGCATAAAACAAAGCCTGTGATCTGTGCGCGGCCCGGGTGCCAGAAGCCAGGGCAGGGAGCGGCGAACAGGAGGCAGGGGAGTCGGGCTGGAGCGAAGCTGACAGCTGACAGCGGACGCTGGGAGCGGGGACCGGGACGCCTGGGGATCCTAGGTGAGGAGGCCTGGAGGCTGTGGAGCGGGGGACGCCGGACAGAGGAGCCGGGGAGCGAGCCAGGGAAGCCGGGGAGCGTGGCAGGGGAGCCGGGGAGCGTGACATATATCTTCTTTAAGTAATTTTGCTTGATCCGTATACCTATGTATTTACCTCTAGTATCTGCTAGGTCCTTTATTAACTCTCCAGGTATATATAGGTGGCTTTACACACTGCAACATCGCAAACGACATCGCTGTAACGTCACCGGTTTTGTGACGTTATAGCGACCTCCCCAGCGACATTGCAGTGTGTGAAACACATCAGCGACCTGGCCCCTGCTGTGAAGTTGCTGATCGCTACAAATCGTTCAGGACCATTCTTTGGTCCGTTGTTTCCCGCTGTGCAGCAAAGTCTCAGTGTGTAAAGAGGAATTTACAGCGACTTCCCATTCAAAAAGCTGCTTTACAACATCCCCAATGACTAGCTAGGTCGTTCTGTAGGTCCGGATCGCTGTTGCGTCGTTGGCCAGGTCGGCCTGTTTGACAGCTCACCAGAGACTTTGTAGCGATCCCGGCCAGGTTGGGATCGCTGGTGGGATCGCTAGAAAGTCTCAGTGTGTAAAGGGGCCTTATGGTCTTATAGTGTTGATCCCTATTCAGCATACCAGTTATTACCTTTTGTTCTTTTACAAATGGTTGTGATTACACTGTCTGATTTGCCTCCATCTTAAACCTTCTCCTTTGGTCCCATATCTTATTTAATGCATCACAAAAGACAGTTTAAGTGATGACGCCCATACCACACCCCAGAATACACTATCTATATATATAATTGCCTTATTCTGTCTGTCTGTCTGTCTGTCTGTCTGTCATGCTCCGAAATTGTGTCCTTACGGTGACACAAAGCTGATTGGCCGCTGGGCTCGCCATGGCCCCCCCCACGGATTGGCCTCTCGCCCCGGCTCTCTGCAGGCCCCGCCCCCCTCACGCAATGCACGCTCGCTCTGGCCCAACTGACACGGAGCTCCGATTCCCAGGTGAGTACACACACACATCAGATCACACTCACTCTCACACTCACTCTCACACACACCTCACACATCACAGCATGCTGGGAGATCGCTTGCTTCTACACCGGCTCCTTCAGGATCCCGGCAGCGCCAGACATAACCTTGCGATGCTGGGATCTTGACGGAGGCCGTGAAAGCTGGTAACCATTATACAGATCGGGTAACTAAGGTCCCTTAGTTACCCGATGTGTATCATAGTTACCAGTGTACACCGGCTCACACTCACTCTCACACACACCTCACACACACATCACATCGCATCCACACATCAAGGTCCTGCAGCTGCGGAACATACACACACATAACAGCACACACACACACACACACACAAATCAGATCACACTCACACACACCTCACACATCACATCGCATCCACATACTCACAACATCCTGGGATATCGCTTGCTTCTCGGCGGCGATACTGTGCTGTTGTGAGCTTCCAGGACCTGCCGGGGGATCACATGGCCAGAAGCATGTGATATCCCCAGATGTTGTGAGTATCAGCGCGTATGTGCAATATCGTCAGTGTGTGTGTCTTTGTGTGTGAGTGTATGCGATCGGGTGTGTGTGAGTGTATGCGATCGGGTGTGTGTGAGTGTATGCGATCGGGTGTGTGTGAGTGTATGCGATCGGGTGGGGGTGTGTGGGTGTGTGTGAGTGTATGCGATCGGGTGTGTGTGAGTGTATGCGATCGGGTGTGTGTGAGTGTATGCGATCGGGTGTGTGAGTGTATGCGATCGGGTGGGTGTGTGTGGGTGTGTGAGTGTATGCGATCGGATCTGTGAGTGTCGGCAGAGGAGCACGGCGTGCTGGAGGAGGCTGAGAGGACAGAGGCTGATCCTGGGGAAGGCTGGGATGGGGAGGCTGATGCTGGACACGGAGAGGCTGATGCTGGGGACAGAGAAGCTGATGCTGAGGACAGAGAGGCTGATGCTGGGGACAGAGAAGCTGATGCTGGGGACAGAGAGGCTGATGCTGCGGGAGGCTGATGCTGGGGACAGAGAGGCTGATGCTGGAGACAGAGAGGCTGATGCTGGGGACAGAGAAGCTGATGCTGGGGACAGAGAAGCTGATGCTGGGGACAGAGAGGCTGATGCTGGGGACAGAGAAGCTGATGCTGGGGACAGAGAGGCTGATGCTGGGGACAGAGAGGCTGATGTTGGGGACAGAGAGGCTGATGCTGGGGACAGAGAGGCTGATGCTGGGGACAGAGAAGCTGATGCTGAGGACAGAGAGGCTGATGCTGGGGACAGAGAAGCTGATGCTGGGGACAGAGAGGCTGATGCTGCGGGAGGCTGATGCTGGGGACAGAGAGGCTGATGCTGGAGACAGAGAGGCTGATGCTGGGGACAGAGAAGCTGATGCTGGGGACAGAGAAGCTGATGCTGGGGACAGAGAGGCTGATGCTGGGGACAGAGAGGCTGATGTTGGGGACAGAGAGGCTGATGCTGGGGACAGAGAGGCTGATGCTGGGGACAGAGAGGCTGATGCTGGGGACAGAGGCTGATGCTGGGGACAGAGAGGCTGATACTGGGGACAGAGAGGCTGATGCTGGGGACAGAGAGGCTGATGCTGGGGACAGAGGCTGATGCTAGGGACAGAGAGGCTGATGCTGGGGACAGAGAGGCTGATGCTGGGGACAGAGAGGCTGATGCTGGAGACAGAGAGGCTGATGCTGGGGACAGAGAGGCTGATGCTGGGAGGAGAGAGGCTGATGCTGTAGGTAGAGAGGCTGATGCTGGCGCAGCATGGCGGATGGAGCACCTTTGGGAGTGCGCAGCATGGCGGATGGAGCACGTTTGGGAGTGCGCAGCATGGCGGATGGAGCACGTTTGGGAGTGCGCAGCATGGCGGATGGAGCACGTTTGGGAGTGCGCAGCATGGCGGATGGCGCACGTTTGGGAGTGCGCAGCATGGCGGATGGAGCACGTTTGGAAATGCGCAGCATGGCGGATGGAGCACGTTTGGGAGTGCGCAGCATGGGGGATGCAGCACGATGGGGAGTGCAGAGTATGGCGGATGGAGCACATTTGGGAGTGCGCAGCATGGAGGATGCAGCACGATGGGGAGTGCGGAGTATGGCGGATGGAGCACGTTTGGGAGTGCGCAGCATGGCGGATGGACCACGTTTGGGAGTGCGCAGCATGGCGGATGGAGCACGTTTGGGAGTGCGCAGCATGGGAGATGGAGCACGATGGGGAGTGCGCAGCATGGCGGATGGAGCACGTTTGGGAGTGCGCAGCATGGGGGATGGAGCACGATGGGGAGTTCGCAGCATGGCGGATGGAGCACGTTTGGGAGTGCGCAGCATGGCGGATGGAGCACGTTTGGGAGTGCGCAGGATGGGAGATGGAGCACGATGGGGGGTGCGCAGCATATGGGATGGAGCACGATGGGGAGTGCGCTGCATGGGGGATGGAGCACGATGGGAAGTGCACACCTCCCCCCAACACACACACACGCGCGCACTGCACAACACACCACACCACACACACACACTGGGAACCACAAACAACTGCCCTACACAGACACCCACACACACAGACAACGCTGCACACACAAATATACACACATACCGCACAACACGCACATTGCACAAAACATACCTCCCCCCAAAACACACCACACACACACAAACTGCGCAACACACACACAATGCTACAGACACACAGCGCTCCACAAACAACGCAACACACAAACAACACCGCTCTCACCCCCCATCACACCCAGACAACACCCAGAACATGTACAGCGCCCTACACAAACACTTGGTAACTACACACAACAACATCTATATATATATATATATATAACAAAAATCATACATGAACTACACAATACGTAAATTCTAGAATACCCGATGCGTAGAATCGGGCCACCTTCTAGTATATACATATATATACACACATATATCGTATCCTATGTATTCATCTATGTGTATTTTTTATTTATTATTTTTACAAACGTTATTTTAGGGGTGCAGGGGTACAAGAGGACCATAAGACCACTTCGGAGATTACTAATAAGACCAAAAAAGAAAAAAACGAATACAAGGGTCTATAATACATACAAAATATTTTATTAATTAAAAACCATTTGATCTCAAAAGACACAGCCGGAGCTGGACAATAGGCGTCACAATCCACACAATCATATCATCCCTGTCTCAGAGTTCAATATAAATAGGGAGCATATGTATATATAAACATAAAAATGTATCACAGCATTATATATAATCAAGGATAGTAATTACAACCATATAGAAATTCATCCAATTATATCTCAAACCAATAAATGTATAAATACAATACAATACATTAGTTAATCATAAAGTGATATGTGTCCAAGAATTATGGTTACTGAACAATCATAAAGTGCAAAGTGCAAAATAAATAGAAAAAAGAAGAGAAAAGAGAGGTCAGTGTGCATGCACACATATATATACATATACATACATTGGTATTTAAATAGTTAAAAGAACAGCCAAGACTCCATAAATGGCTGGAAAGAGTTAATGGTATAACCAGTACTTAGAAAGGGGAGGGGGGTGATAAGTTCCTAAAAGGATAAACTCTCAAGATGGAGGATATAGGTGTATATACATATATATATATATACATACACATACACATACATATACATATACACATATATACATATATATATGTACACACATACACATAGAAATGTATTAATTCTCTGGGACAAGGAGTGAATCAGAGAGCAAAAAGAGCCCTTGTTAAATGATACCAGGGACAGTAGCTGTGACAGGGATATGCAAGTCTATTAGTCATGTAATGAGATTAGAGTTAATGTAAACACTGCAGCCCTGTCAGGTGCTACTATGATAATTACTGCTGCATAGACTGAATGCCCTAATCAGAGGCACAGGCATAAAACAAAGCCTGTGATCTGTATACTGACATGGTATCAGGAGCACTGGTGAGAGCAGAGAAGTACAAGCAGGCACATTACCTAATAGCTGCAAATGCCACCAGACACTGATACAGGATTGTGACGCTCCCCGACGCTGGCGTTTCGGCGCTTCCTTCTTCAAAGGGGGAAGGGGGGGGCGGGAACATATGCTCCCTATTTATATTGAACTCTGAGACAGGGATGATATGATTGTTTGGATTGTGACGCCTATTGTCCAGCTCCGGCTGTGTCTTTTGAGATCAAATGGTTTTTAATTAATAAAATATTTTGTATGTATTATAGACCCTTGTATTCGTTTTTTTCTTTTTTGGTCTTATTTAATGCATGTGGATGGTATTTATATATGGGTTTAATGTACTTAGGCGGGCTTTGCACACTACGACATCGCAGGTGCGATGTCGGTGGGGTCAAATTGAAAGTGACGCACATCCGGCGTCGCAGTCGATATCGTAGTGTGCAAATCCTTTCTGATACGATTAACGAGCACCAAAGCGTCGTTATCGTATCATCTGTGTAGGGTCCGACATTTCCATAATGCCGCTGCAGCGACAGGTACGATGTAGTTCCTTGTTCCTGCGGCAGCACACATCGCTGTGTGTGAAGCCGCAGGAGCGAGGAACATCTCCTACCTGCGTCCCGACTGCAATGCGGAAGGACGAAGGTGGGCGGGATGTTTACATCCTGCTCATCTCCGCCCCTCCGCTACTATTGGCCGCCTGCCATGTGACTTCGCTGTGACGCCGCACGACCCGCCCCCTTAGGAAGGAGGCGGGTCGCCGGCCAGAGCAACATCGCAGGACAGGTGAGTGCATGTGAAGCTGCCGTAGCGATAATGTTTGCTACGGCAGCTATCACAAGATATCGCTGCTGCGACGGGGGCAGGGGCTATCGCGCTCGACATCGCAGAAATTGATAAGGTTGCCCATACTTTTGCACCGGTCAAATTTTGTTTAAATGCGGATTGCACATTTTCTGTTAGTACAATAAACCTCATTTCAATCCAGAAATATTACTCAGTCCATCAGTTATTAGATATATGAAACTGAAATAGCTGTTGCAAAAACCCAAATTGTTATAAAGAAAAAAGGTTAACATTAATAGGGGTGCCCAAACTTTTTCATATGACTGTATATATATATATATATATATATATATATATATATATATATATATATATATATATATATATAATATATAATCTATCCACACACACATACACAGCTTTATATATTAGATATACACATATGGCTGACGATTCTGTCTGGGGTTCGTCATTTTAATGACCCAAAAAATGGTGTATGCAGCTTTTTTCGTGCAGTCAAAATGACGACTAGCGGTTAATGTTTGATTGGTAAGGACTGTTTGCAGAATTGGAGATTTTCCAAGAGTGATGGTGGGATTGTGGAAGGTTGGAGGTCAGAATGCTAAGGAGGATCTCAGCTCCCCCGGTAAAGGCATCACCTGGGTCCTCTCTCTGGGGGACGGTGCAGGGAGGGCAGCTCCATGTTCAAAGAGGCAAAGTCCGGCAGTAGAACAAAAGTTGTTTCCAGCATCATGGCCAAGAAAAAAGGTTAAAAACCAATTTTATTCCGTAACTTGTGCAAATACAACAGGATATGTCTAAGACTAAGAACCTCTGTTAGGTGTGAAACGCATAGACATTGTTTTATACTTCGTGGACGTCCATCCAACCTAGTGTTGGTTTTAACCTTATGGAATAAAATTGGTTTTTAACCTTTTCTTGGATGTGATGCTGGAAACAACTTTTTTCTATTGCCGAAGGTTCGAGGGGTAGAGGTGGAGCTGTGGTGGAGTCTGAAGGGGGCCCGGAAATTTTGTCAGTATCGGGCCCGGAAATTCCTGGTGGCAGCCCCGGCTGGAGGGGCCCAGGGTGGCTGCCCGCAGTGAGTGCGTTTTCACTTTCATGTATCATGCCCCCGGGCCGTCACCAAGCAGCTGATTACCGCTGCCGGAGGCGGCACTGTTTGTATAGCTGCAGACAGGCCAACGCAGAGATTCAAACTCGCCCACACTGCACACTGTGCGCGGCCTGTGCTGAAGAAGAGGGAGTGGCCAGGCAGCAGAGATGCCAGGAGGAGAACAGCCAATCAGGAGAGGGGGCAGAGCCAGGAAAATGAAATGATGAAAAGGAAAAGAGTGCAGGAGTGAAGAAGGAGTAGAGACCACAAAAAAGAGAGAAAAGCAAACAGAGAGCAGAAAAACAGTGAGAAGAGGAGAACAGAAGGAATAGAAAGAAAAAGCAGAGGACAGGAGGAGCAGCCAGGAAGACTCACAGGAAGTGCAGCAGAGAGGCCTGAGCCACTATCATCATCTCTCACAGCACAGGAGCTGGTGAGTATTGTAATGTACAAACCTCTGCCTGTAATACTACAGATAAATTGCCCTGTGCTGTGCTATCACTCTGTGTGTGTGTGTGTTGCCCCTGTGCCAATACTGTGTGTGTGTGTTACGTCACCGCCGGAGTCTGCTCCAGCGACTTCTGCTCCGATCGCCAGGCGACGCCGTGTTCCTGCCGTGGATGGTACTGGTGATGGGAGAGAAGTTGATGCCAGCGGCACCAGTGGGCGCAGGCTCCGATCATCCACTGGGCTGGGTTAGCTTGGGATCTGCAGTACCGCTGGCTGACTGTGGGTGGCATGTGTCTTCCAGCTGAAGTTGCCAGCGTTCAGCTACAGCCAATGGGAATACACCACACCCTTCTTATTTCCCCTCCTGTCACATGATTACTGCCAGATATAGTTCTGATTTTCCTGGCTCCTGTTACGTCCTATTCTGTTGGTGATTCCTGTGTTGACTTCTGCGTGTTTTTGACTACCCTTCTGCCTACTGTTTTTGTACCTTGCTGCCCGACCCGGATCTGACCTCTGCTACGTTTGCTGACTACGTCACTGCCTGCCGATTCTGTCCCTGTTCCGCAATTCCTGGTTTGACCCTGCCTGACTACTACTCTCATCGGACTGCAGCCTTCCACAGGTAGTGATCTCCAGGGTCCTGTGTAATTCCAAATCCCTGTATAGGGGTTAAAGGGTTTCAGGGTTCTGGGGGTCCTACTTGGTGAGTGGCTTCACTCTAGCCTCCCCTTTACAGCCCATCTGAGTCTGTGGATCCAGGCAGGCGTTACAGTGTGTTGCCCCTGTGCTGTGCCATCACTGTGTGTGTGTGTGTTGCCCCTTTGCTGTGCCATCAGTGTGTGTGTGTGTGTGTGTGTGTGTGTGTATTATCCCTGTACTTTGCAGAGTTTTAATATAGATCCTGAGGCTATAAAGAGTCATAATCCTTACCATTAAATGGGGAAGACAGAAGTGAAAATTTATATTGTGTGTAGTGAGGGGCACGAAGAAGGACATCCCAACTTTAGGCCAAGTTCACATATTGCAGATTTTTTAGGGATTTGCGGTGTGAATCCACTGGTCTTGGTGCAGTGGCCTTTGCTCAGTAACAGGACGGTGGTTATATTCAGACTCTATGTGGTGATATTTGGTCATGGTGTGGCGGCATTATTTTGCAATGTAATAATACATTGCAAACCTTTATATGGTGGGTGTTGTTCAGTAACACTATGTAGTAGTATGTGTTATTTCTGACTATAAGCCGCCCCCAATAATGCATGCCGGCCCCCAATAACATGTATCATGATTATTATGATAATTTTTTTTGTTTGTTTGTTTTTTATCGGTGGGGGGGGCCCCATTCAGACTTTTGCTATGGGGCCCCATGATTTCTATGTACGCCCCTGCCTGGGACTGCCCTTGTCGGCTACCTACCAGCGTGGTAGCCTAGCTGCACCTCCAGTGGCTTTAGTGAAGACTCGGTAGCCATTCAGATTTGCTCCTCCAGGTCAGTACTCAGTGCCTTTGGTCCAGTGGAACAACTTACCTGCCGCTTGCCCTGCGAGCATGACATATATGATGTTTTGATTGCTTGTTATTACATTTTTTTTCTGTTGCTGCAAAGGCCTAAAAAACGGTAATCTTGTCGTTTTGATTTTTTTTCTGATGACACGGTTTACTGTTTGGATTAATTTATGTTTTGATAGATTGAACTTTTATATAAACACAGTAATATCAAATATGTATATTTTTTAATTTTATTTCTTTTTTTTTTAATGTGGTAAAGGGTGATGTGAACTTTTATTTTTAAAACCTTTTTCAACTTTGTACTGTACTTTGAACCTGCAAGAGTCTTACCACTTGTTCTATATACAGCAATGCTGTTTACAGAAGAAATCACAGTCTCCTATGAATGCCGGCCACTGGCTGGTTATCACAAGAGTACTATGGTGACAGGCACGGGGGTTATCCACTGACCAATGGCTGTCATGACATTTATTTTATTTATTTTACTCACTTATATAGCACTATTAATTCCACAGCACAGCATTTTACAGATGTGATTGTACCGTCCCGGGGCTCGGCCGGCTGCCGAGCCGCTCGGATCCGTGCTCGGTGGGTGGCTCGAGCTCCTTATGGACCCGGGGGTCACATCGTTCTGAAAGGGGGTTGGAGCTACATGTAGGGACTTCGGTGGGGAGGTCCACGGCCGGAGCCGCGGTTGTTTGTACGGGATTTGAGTTTGTGATACCACCCATGGATTGTGGTGAATAGATGGACACCACCGCTGCCGTTGACTAGGCTCCCGGGGACGTTGTTGCGCAGCTTGGTGTTGACCTAATGGTTGGGCTGTTGTCTTCAGTCGGGTCTTAGGTTGGATAGGTCCTTAAGTCCAGTCCTCAATCAATTGACTTGACTCAGCCCGGTTGTTTCTGGGCCTCGTACTGGGTCTGAGTACCCCTCCTGGTGCTCCGGTTTCCAATCGGTTCCCCGGTTCGGTACCGACGGGCAACCGCCCGTCCCCGGTCCCTACGGTTCCACCGGCTGTAATCCCAGCTCCTGCTTGCGGCCACCACCGTCTGCCTCCTTGCCAGAGGTGACTGGGCTCCAACCCAGACACCTGGTGTAAACTATGGCAGGCCTGGACACAGGCCTGTCCTTGAACTCCACTCCACTCCACTGTCAAGACTAATCTCTTCTCGACTACTGTTTTTCCCACCTCCAGGTCTGTGAACTCCTCGGTGGGCGGAGCCAACCGCCTGGGTCCGCCCCCTAGTGTGAACATCAAACCCAGAGGGAGGTGACAAGGGTTTTGTAGTTTGGCTGCTGTCACCTTACTAAGGGGGGGGGAGGGAATGTGTGTATGGGACTACCCGTGACAACCTGGCTAGTCCAGGGCGTCACATGATCATCTCATCAGTATCCCACGGCTGCACGCCAATGAGATCTCACAACAGCATGCCCCCCTTCCAGCATGCATTAAATGCCGCTATCTGAGATTAACAACAAGTGTCGCTCCACCCTTGGCTGTTAGAGGCAGATGAAGGCTGAGTAATTCAGCCTTTATCTGCAGGGAAAGATTCAGGATCGGCGTATGAGCTCACATCAAAGGCAGGGAAATGACTCATGACGTGCATAGCAGGGTTAATGCAGCAGTCAGATGTTAGCCGGCAAAAGATAGGCTGTCTCAACTGCTTCATCACTGTCCCTCAAGTTAAAATTTGCCAACCTGCTCCTAATCTTATCCATAATGCAGGTTTGTAATACATTGTGTAGCCACATCCACCCCATGTCTTACCATTGGTTTCTTAGTTCTCTTTCCATACAAAGACCAGTCAGAACCGAATTCCAGCAGTGGCCTAGTGGTTGCAAGTACAAAGGCGCTGCTGAACAAACGTAACAAGCAGGGCCGGATTATAGGCGGGGCAGGCGGGGCTTCAGCCCAGGGGCCCCCACCACAAGAGCCTCTGAGGGGGCCCCCACCACCATCTGTGTGTCCGCCATTTTATTAATGTCGCAGTGGTTCAAGACCGCACTGTACCTTTAAGGTATTTCAATCCCGGCCATCACTGTACTGCAGAAACGCCCACTGCACGCTGTGTGGGCTGCGTCTGCCAGGATGACGTCACCGCGCTGCTGTTTCTTCCTGCCGTAGAGGAGCTTGTGGGAGGACCGGAGGTCTCAGTGGATCCCGGTAAGTATGAGGTCATTAATCATGGTGCCGGCCCGGGCAGGAGACTGCAGTGAGGAGGGAGCAGGACGCCGCTGATAACTCCAGACCGGTTCCATAGTGTCAGCGGCCACTCTGCTATCAGTGTGAGTTATTGCAGGAGTGTGACCTGCTGCAGATCAGGTCGGGCTGTCAGTGCCGGGTCATCGGCCTCATCCCTGCCCTGCAATAACTCACACTGATCTCCAGCAGAGACATCACTACACAGATCCTGCACTGATCACATCTGAGCCTGCAGCACACATTATACTACAGTATATGGCCCATATTACATATAGAATATGTTACATCCTGTCCTGTAGGCCCAGGTGTAATCAGTGCAGGGGATTGTATATCTGTGCACATGGTATACCACATCCAGCGTACAGAGAGAGTAGTGTGATACACTGTGTACACACATCAGATGGTATATAATAATGTGTATATTCTATAACATCTGGTGTCTGTATCACAGTATATTGTGTAACAGTCATGTATTCTCCTGTACACTGTACAGGGGCGTACCTTTAGGGGGCATGCGGCATATGTTCCCCTGCACAGCAATCAGGGGGGCACCATTGAAAAGTGTGAGGCAGCAGTATGGTGGGAGAAAAGTGTGAGGGGCATAGTATAGAGCCTGGGTAGTGGGGAACATAAGCAGTATAGAGAAGGGGCAGCATGGTGGCCAGTGTCAGGACACAGTATGCTGAGGAGGGGGAATGTGAGACTGAGGTGCGATATAGTGACTGTATAGTGAAGGAGGTAGGCAGTATAGAGAAGGGGCAGCATGGTGGCCAGTGTGAGCGCACAGTATGGAGGGCACAGTATGCTGAGGAGGGGGAATGTGAGACTGAGGTGCTGTATAGTGACTGTATAGTGAAGGAGGTAGGCAGTATAGAGAAGGGGCAGTATGGTGGCCAGTGTGAGGGCACAGTATGGAGGGCACAGTATGCTGAGGAGGGGGAATGTGAGACTGAGGTGCGGTATAGTGACTGTATAGTGAAGGAGGTAGGCAGTATAGAGAAGGGGCAGCATGGTGGCCAGTGTGAGGGCACAGTATGGAGGGCACAGTATGCTGAGGAGGGGGAATGTGAGACTGAGGTGCGATATAGTGACTGTATAGTGAAGGAGGTAGGCAGTATAGAGAAGGGTCAGCATGGTGGCCAGTGTGAGGGCACAGTATGGAGGGCACAGTATGCTGAGGAGGGGGAATGTGAGACGGAGGTGCTGTATAGTGACTGTATAGTGAAGGAGGTAGGCAGTATAGAGAAGGGGCAGCATGGTGGCCAGTGTGAGGGCACAGTATGGAGGGCACAGTATGCTGAGGAGGGGGAATGTGAGACTGAGGTGCAGTATAGTGACTGTATAGTGAAGGAGGTAGGCAGTATAGAGAAGGGGCAGCATGGTGGCCAGTGTGAGGGCACAGTATGGAGGGCACAGTATGCTGAAGAGGGGGAATGTGAGATTGAGTTGCACTTTCAGTGATTTTGGTACTGAGGGTGAGGGCAGTATAGAGAGGGGATAGCATGGGGGACATTGTGAGGGCACAGCTCAGGAGGGGGAGTGTGAGGAGGGGGCACAGTATAGACATTTGGAAGTATAGTGGGTACACAATGTAGAGGGCGGTGTGAAGAGGGGGCCCAGTAGTGAAAGAAGAGGCCATGTACCATAAGAATGACATTGTGTGGGTCATTTTGTGCAGGGAGCACAGTGAGGGGCAATTATTTATTCAGGCACACAGCGTAGGTCATATATTTATATTTAGGAGCATTATAATCATTCTGCTATTTATTTTAAGGGCATAATGTTGAGATGTGCTGCAGAAGGCCCGGGAGGTCTGCAGAGATGTGCTGCAGAAGACCCGGGAGGTCTGCAGAGGGGAGCTGTGGATGTGAATAGTCATCATGACGTCTGGACAAGATGGAGAAGAAAGAATAAGATGACTCCGATCAGGGAAGATGTCACCTACAAGGTACCTGGATGTGACTGTATGTGTGTGATACTCAAAGCTTCTCATCAGGACTGTGGTTCCTGTATGGTTCAAAGTCTGATGAATACTGATAACAACTCTCATCATTTTCTTACAATTGTTAAGGACATACTGGGAGTTGTTAATTCATGTGATACCAATGTATATGGGGATGTGACATTACAATATATTGTTGTAGTAAATTTGGTACTGTAGTCATGTATTGGTGGTTCTGGTGATATATTCGTTTAGTGATGAGGGTGCTAGTGATGTATTTTGGTATTGCTTTTGGTTCTGGTGCTGTACACCGTGTGCAGAATTATTAGGCATTTTGTATTTTAGAGGATTTTTTTTATTATTGATCAACAACTATGTTCTCAATTAGCCCAAAAGACTCATAAATATCAAATCTTAATATTTTTGGAAGTTGGAGTGGGTTTTTTTTTAGATTTGGCTATCTTAGGAGGATATCTGTCTGTGCAGGTAACTATTACTGTGCAGAATTATTAGGCAACTTAATAAAAACCAAATATATTCCCATCTCACTTGTTTATTTTCACCAGGTAAACCAATATAACTGCACAAAATTTAGAAATAAACGTTTCTGACATGCAAAAACAAAACCCCAAAAAATGAGTGCCCAATATCGCCCCCTTTCTTTCTGATGACACTCAGCAGCCGACCATCCATAGATTCTGTCAGTGCTTGATCTGTTTACGATCCACATTGCGTGCAGCAGCCACCGCAGCCTCCAGACACTGCTCCCAGAGGTGGACTGTTTTCCCTCCCTGTAGATCTCACATTTTATGAGGGACCACAGGTTCTCTATGGGGTTCAGATCAGGTGAACAAGGGGGCCATGTCATTATTTTTTCATCTTTTAGACCTTTACTGGCCAGCCACGCTGTGGAGTAGTTGGATTAATGTGATGGAGCATTGTCCTGCATGAAAATCATGTTTTTCTTGAACGATACCGACTTCTTCCTGTACCACTGCTTGAAGAAGTTGTCTTCCAGAAACTGGCAGTAGGTCTGGGAGTTGAGCTTCACTCCATCCTCAACCAGAAAAGGTCCCACAAGTTGATCTTTGATGATCCAGCCCATACCAGTGCCCACCTCCACCTTGCTGGCGTCTGAGTCGGAGTGGAGCTCTCTGCAATTTACTGATCCAGCCTCGGCCCATCCATCTGGCCCATCAAGAGTCACTCTCATTTCATCAGTCCATAAAACCTTTGAAACATCAGTCTTCAGATATTTCTTGGCCCAGTCTTGAGGTTTTATCTTATGTTTCTTGGTCAGAGGTGGTGGTTTTTCATCCTTCCTTACCTTGGCCATGTCCCTGAGTATGGCACACCTTGTGCTTTTTGATACTCTAGTAATGTTGCAGCTCTGAAATATGGCCAAACTGGTGGCAAATGGCATCTTGGCAGCTTCACTCTTGATTTTCCTCAATTCATGGGCAGTTATTTTGCGCCTTTTTTGCCCAACACACTTCTTGCGACCCTGTTGGCTATTTGCCATGAAACGCTTGATTGTTCGGTGATCACGCTTCAAAAGTTTGGCAATTTCAAGACTGCTGCATCCCTCTGCAAGACATCTCACAATTTTGGACTTTTCAGAGCCCGTCAAATCTCTCTTTTGACCCATTCTGCCAAAGGAAAAAGAAGTTGCCTAATAATTAAGCACCCCTTATATAGGGTGTTGATGTCATTACACCGCACCCCTCCTCATTACAGAGATGCACATCACCTGATTTACTTAATTGGTAGTTGGCTCTCAGCCTATACAGCTTGGAGTAGGACGACATGTATAAAAGGTATCATGTGAGCAAAATAGTCATTTGTCTAATAATTCTGCACACAGTGTATTTATGTACATTTTACTGATTCTGATCCTGTACACATGTAGCAAGCCATGATTTGTAAAATTACATGACCGCAAGGGTTTCTACATTATGTTAGTAGCATTAAAGGGGTTGTCCAGGTTTGTGATGATAGTTTCTATGTGACTGCAGACTTCTGAATCCTCAGTGTGCACACTGCACACTGTCAGGACTCTCCGATGCCAGCAGTGAGAGCTTGAGGGCATGTAACTATTGAGTGAGGCTGCAGACGTCTAATTTGAATGTGGCCGGAAGTAAGCAAATCGCATACTTGCAGTCCCATGACTACTTGCTCATGGCACGGGAAAATCATGACAGTGTGCAGTCCGCAAGCTGTGAGAATTCTGAAGTCTGTAGTCATATAACTACAAATTTTCCTTGTCGAGCTGGACAACCCCTTTAATAATAAAAGTAAGCCCCGTAGCATGCCCAATCCAACAACCTGTAATATACTCAATGTAAGGATTCAGCTCTGCTTGCTAATTTTAGAAGTGGTCACATGACCACTTGCAGGTCATTTTAATACTTTGAGTCACAATTAGCTTCTCTTCCTGCTTCTCTTTATGGGCTGTAGTATTTCACTGAACATCGAGAGAATTAGGAAGAGCAGCTCATCGGCACGTGTGAAAATGGCGTATGAGCGGTCACATGACAACTACTCAAACCGCATAAGCCATGTATAGAAGGGGGCGCCAAACTGAACTCCTACTCCATGGACAGGAAAACCTAGATCCACCTCTGATACTGTGTATGGCATACCGTGTACAGACATCAGCTGCTATGTACTACTCCGGAGACAATACAATAGAGAGCACATTGTGATTTTCAGCAACCATTGCTGCCAGTGAGAACTTTCCCTTTCTTTATTTTTACTATTACTTGGCTGTCTTAACATTGGGATCAATAAAAAAATGTGAGTAACTTTATTTTCTGTGTATAAGTGTAAATCTGAATGTGGCAGAACAGGATAAGATCCATGCTCAATGGATTTATATCTAAATGCTACAGTTCGTGCTCTACTGTTACGGCTAAAAATGTTAACGTTATGGGGCCCCCACCAGATTTTCTGCCCAGGGGCCCCCACCAACCTTAATCCGGCCCTGGTAACAAGTGTCTATTAGATGGCTCCAATTGTGCCACTTTTATTAAGACGCCTTCAAGTGTTAACAAATTGTCGCAAATCGCTCCATCTTGGCACAATATGCATAAAGTAGGGATTGCCACTTAATAAATGTTGTCTGTTTCCTCTGAATAGTGACCATTGCTGAGTTCGGCCTCCCTCCTGGTTGCCTCCGGGGCCACCTCTCTGCTTGTTGAACCTCTTTAGTCATTTTTTTACTCTTATACAAGATCCTGTGTCTCCTGTATGCTGCTGCTCTATGTCTCGGTCTTTATTCTTCTTTCAGGTAGTACGTAGTGCACAATGTTAGTGCCCCAATCACAGAGACTGAATCCCATAATAATTGTAGTGTAATTTGGGCCAGGAGTTGAATTTATGACATCTATTCTCTGTAGTGACTCTTCTATACTGCCCGATTCTAGTTGTGATATATTCAGGGTAGTAGTGATCATTCCCATCATTATCACTGTGTGAGGAGAAAATCAGACAAAAAAACCACACAACACGATATATATCTAAATTTATGTTTGTTTTTTATTAGAAGATCAATAAGCAGCATTGTATTGAAAGTATACTGGCCCTTTGAGAAATTACACAATGGTCACAGTGCCTCTCAGGTGAGCCCCCGTGTGGACTACAGAACCAGCTGCAGTCATTGGGGAGCAGCTGAGAGGCACTGGACCCAAAGATCCAGAGGAAGGCGAAGAAACCCCCCGGAGAGTTCTGCCTCAGGGGGGAAAAAAATTCCTTCCTGACCCCAGTTCTGGCGATCGGATATTTCCCTGGATCACGTCAGTCCTGCTGCAAATTGCAATATATTTATATGTAATTATTAGTGATGGGCGGATAGTAAAATATTCGGGTTTGGATTGTTGGATCGAATACCCAGTACTATTCCAGTATTCATCATGAATAACTGACCTAATGCAAGTCAATGGGGAACTCGAGTGTTATTCTAAGGACATCTTCAAAAAAAATGCTCGGGTTCCACATTGACTTACATTAGGTTAATTATTCTTCAGTAATACTGAGATAGTACTCGGTATTCAGTACAACTAATCCAAACCCGAATATCTATTGACCCATCACTAGTAATTATAAGCTATGGAGCGCTAATCTTACAAAGAAAAATATACACACACCCTGCTCCTAGGAGCTTACAATCTAATATACAATATGACATATGCACGCAAACATATGTACACTCAACTTGATGCTCACACACATACAGACACATATGCCCACAAACACACACATACACACTCACCTCAAGACACACATACACAAACACACACCCCTTCAGTGCTGCAGTGCTGCGGACAGAAACGATCACCCCTTAATTGCTGGGACTCCACACAAACCTTCACAAATAAATCCTTTCATTACCTGGACGCCATACAAACCCTCACACACCCCTTTAGTAGTGGGGTCAAATAGACACTGACACACAGTCCCTTTATTGCTGGGGCCACACAAACAACCTTTCATTCTTGGAACACACACCTTCAGTGCTGCAGTTCTGGGAAGCGATCATACATACACACAAACACACACACACACACACACACACACACACCCCCCTTCAGTGCTGCAGTGCTGCGGACAGAAACGATCACCCCTTAATTGCTGGGACTCCACACAAACCTTCACAAATAAATCCTTTCATTACCTGGACGCCATACAAACCCTCACACACCCCTTTAGTAGTGGGGTCAATAGACACTGACACACTGTCCCTTTATTGCTGGGGCCACACAAACAACCTTTCATTCTTGGAACAGACACCTTCAGTGCTGCAGTTCTGGGAAGCGATCATACATACACACACTCATACACACATACACACACACACACTTGCACACATACATACACACACATATACACACACACACACACACACACACTTACACGCGCACACACACATACATACCTTCTAGGTCTGAACCTGAAAATTCTTCTCGCTTGATAATTGTAGGTCCTATGACAGCCTTGTGGAAGGGTCAAGAAGAAATAAAACATGCAGAGATAGTTATTGCTTGGAACAATCATGGTGATGAGTCCATACAGTACACACTGCTGATATCTTCCTTGTCCTGCTGTGCTGTTTGTGCTGTGCAGCGAGTCCTTCTTCACCCCTCTCCGATGTTGCCCGATCCTCCAGTATTCAGTGAAGAGCTACCTACCTGGACCAGTCGTCTTCAAGCTGTGACACAAGATGGTTCTGGATTAGAGCTTTGTACATTCTATAGCATTTGTGATGTCATGTGAGGTCTATGATATCAAGTGCACTGTGATGTCATGTGCTTTGCGATGTCATCATACCTGGAAGCAAATCAAATTCATGTTAAAACAATAACTTTATTTAATTAAAACCACACACAATTGAATACTGCACAATAAAAATTTGCTACAACGTTAGTCATAAATCAATGTATACCTCAGAGGGGGAGGGGCCCAGGATGGATTCCCTAGACCTCCCCTACCTGGCCGCAGAGGTTGGTACTATGCAGAGATTGTTCGCCCCACCTTCTGATAGACGATTGATTGGCTGTCTCGAGCATGGCCCCGCCCATAGAGGCCAGCATACTATTCAGGCCTCGGATGGAAATGAGCCCTGACTGCCTAGCGTGCGTTCCAGCTACTTGTAGGGAGTTTTCTTCCTGGGGACACCATATGTTTACAGGTATAAATAAGCTGCCTTTGAATACAACATGGTCTATCTGGCTATATGAGCCTCAGGTTCAATTTGGGATGCCCCTGATGAAACCCCTGGCATTTGGAAAGGGAGGAGAAACGCGTCAGGCGTGAGGCTACTCAAGCTAAGTTATTGTGTCATTTGGCACATCTTTTATGCTGTGCAATATTATTTGCCATTGGGTATATTGTGCTTTTTGCTATTGAGCGCTATTTATCATTTGGCAAGTATGATACTATTAGCATAATGATCTGTTACTGGGCATGCCACTAATACATCTCATGTTATTCCATATGACATTGCTAATACAGGCAGGGTCGGACTGGGGTGCCAGGGGCCTACCAGGGAAATTACCTCTAGGAGCCCACACTGTAGCTACCATAAACGCTTTTATTACTTGTTCATTTTCGGCTTCTCTCAGTATAACGTGCGCCTTTTAGCAAACTACGGTGTGCAAAAAAGAACTGTATTGTGCACTGCATATATCACAGGATTTCTTGTAGCATCTTATTTATTGTAGTTAATTATGGAATCTATTATTTACAATCAGTCGCAGTTTTTCTTACACACGGACATTCCTTGTCTTAGGAAAACCACTGAGTCCATCAGGAAAACAATATTCAAAGAGAAGCAGAATGTTATCCAGCATCTTCAAATGGAAAAGTTTACTAAAATTAATCCCCCTATGCCACCATCTATCCACCATATAGGGTCTGTCCCCACTGGCTTGGGAAATCCCCTATAGAGTCAGTATGTGGTGGTGTGAAACATTACCACTCCAATACACTTTTCCATTTGGAGACTCCGGTGAATATTTGCTTCACTTTGGTCTGACATTTATCTATTTTTTCTGTCTTTGTTATCATAGTGGTATCTGTAGCGCCCCTGAGACCCTCAGGGCACTACAGGGAACTGCATCCTCTTGGGGATGCAGGACCTACTCCCTGGGACTTGGAGTACCAGTGCCGATTCCACCAAAACACGACCAAAATCCTAGTTCTCCACTGCACACAGGGCATAGAGGGTTAACCATGTAAGGGGATGGTCGCCATGGGAACGAGTCCCTCAGTATAGCCAGCCTGGTGGGAGGGGTCAGCAGTCAGTCAGTCGGTAGTCGGTAGTGAGTTGAGTGGCACACAGAAGAGGTGTGCGGACGTGCCTGAGCTGGGTTTGTGTAACGGTGACCCGGGGGCACAGGAGAGAGGTCACCAGGATGGGTACCGGAGATACCGCTGGGACCAGAGCACGCACGGGGCACGGGGCACAGGGCCCTAGGTCAAGCGTCAGTTTCATACGGTTTGATAAATACCTTCCCAGTGAGGACACCTTCACGGACTTCACCGAACCAAATAATCCGGGGGCATCAGCAGTAAACTAGGATCGGGGTTTGGACATTTACCTCCCTGCAGGGTCTGCACTGCCCTCCATATGGAGAAGGAGACTGTACCCCAAAAGGGACGTCTGGGCTCACAAACGCTCCATGCCCATCAGATGCATCCAACTACTCCACAGCGTGGTTGGCCAGTAAAGGTCTAAAAGATGAAAAAATAATGACATGGCCTCCTTGTTCACCTGATCTGAACCCCATAGAGAACCTGTGGTCCCTCATAAAATGTAAGATATACGGGGAGGGAAAACAGTACACCTCTCGGAGCAGTGTCTGGGAGGCTGTGGTGGCTGCTGCGCGCAATGTTGATCGTAAACAGATCAAGCAACTGACAGAATCTATGGATGGTAGGCTGTTGAGTGTCATCATAAAGAAAGGTGGCTATATTGGTCACTAATTTTTTGGGGTTTTGTTTTTGCATGTCAGAAATGTTTATTTCTAAATTTTGTGGTTATATTGGTTTACCTGGTGAATATAATCAAGTGAGATGGTAATATATTTGATTTTTATTAAGTTGCCTAATAATTCTGCACAGTAAAAGTTACCTGCACAAACAGATATCCTCCTAAGATCTTCGTTCCGAATAGCATGTGCAATGCAAGTTAATGGGGAAAAACTAACAATGTAACGAGTAACCTGAATGCTGTACTTTTCGTGTGGGTAGCAAATACTGCGGAATTCGGGTTACTCATTACATTGCGAGTTTTTCCCCATTGACTTGCATTGCACATGCTATTTGGAATGAATATGCGAGTATTAGACAGTACTCGTTATGACTGTAGCGAGTGCGATTAGTTAGGTACTCGATCAACTCTACTTACAGCAAATGAAAACCCAAAAATCATTATCTCAGAAAATTAGAATAATTACCACAAAATACAAAATACCTGCAAAGGCTTCCTAGGTGTTTAAAATGCTCTCTTAAGGGGGCTTTACACGCTACGATATCGCTAATGTGAAGTCGTTGGGGTCACGGAATTTGTGACGCACATCCGGCCGCATTAGCGATGCCGTTGCGTGTGACACCTATGAGCAATTTTGCATCGTCGCAAAAAAACGTGCAAAATCGCTCATCGGTGACATGGGGGTCCATTCTCAAATATCGTTACTGCAGCAGTAACGAAGTTGTTCTTCGTTCCTGCGGCAGCACACATCGCTCCGTGTGACACCGCAGGAACGAGGAAGCTCTCCTTACCTGCCTCCCGGCCGCAATGCGAAGGAAGGAGGTGGGCGGGATGTTATGTCCCGCTCATCTCCGCCCCTCCGCTTCGCTTCCGTTCCTCTATTAGAAATGGGTGATAGTTAAAGTTAACTATTTACACTGATGTGTTATGAATTCTATTTATTCAATATCTGTGCCAAGTGTTGTAAGCGGGGACTCCAACTGTCACTGCACCTGTCTGTAAACATGGTGTACTATGTGTGGTTATTAATTGCCACTACCAGAAATAAATATATTAAAGGGTCTGATTTTAATATTATTACAGTGATTGGCCGATAGGATTAATTCATATCTTCTATTTTTGCAATGACTAATGGCAAGAATTTGTCTAGAAGGGTATTTTTATCTTTATCTAATGATGGTGCTCTGACATGAGGGGTCCCACGCATGTGGTATTAGTGTTGGGGTGGTGTTATCGTATCACCAAGATCTATATGCGCGTTGCCTGGGGATCCCGGACCTGTGCGTCTATGTATCTAGGCGCCGCCGGGTCCCTCTGTTTATACGCTCTGCCGGACATTTGTCTGTGCATGCGCGCTGGGAGGCGTTGTGGCGTCACACGGCCGGTAGGTGTTTATGCGCGTTGCCAGGGAGATCCCGGGCATGCGCACTAGCCGGTTACGTGTGGCGCCGCTGGGCCTCCCCCTGGGCGTACGCGATATGTTCGTGCTGCCAGGGCTGCCGGATGTTTATGTGAGGTGGAGATTATCCAATCTATGAAATTGAAGGCTCACCTTTATTAATGCAAAGGAAATTGCTGGAGAGTTCCCCCATATACCTCCTTGGACTTATAAGGATTGAAATCTTCCTTTCTTCCATACTATGTGGCGCTGCCTGAATCAATCTGTGTGGTCCCAAGGATAAGTTGGGCTCTGACTCCATTCCCATTTTCTGTGAACCTTCACTTTTTTGACAACTGTATATGTTTATTGTACATATTGTCTGTATATTTTTATATATGCGACCGTTGGTCTAGTACTTATGGGTATATCTGCACGTTGGTGGTATGTAGTTTTGATTTATACAAAATAAAAAATCTCAAAAATTGGAATAATTGAACTAATTACTACTTAATAATATTCCTGGGACGGTTTGTCCAATCAGTGTACTGGTACAATTATTCCAAAGTATGGCAGGATTTTTAACAGGACCTGTTAACACTGAGTCTTGGGCTGAGGAAGCCAGTCAGGTTTTTTCCACTGGAGAATTTTCTACAGGGAGCTCAGGTTCCAGTCTGAAAGATTCTTTTAAAGATCTTTTGGCCAACTATAAAAATAATATACGCTCCTGGTGGGAAATTAAGGGGCTAGAAAACTATCTAAAGCATCAAATTGTTCCTAGGGGACTTAGGATTAATATTCAGCCATCCCCTAGAACTGCTTCTGATAGTTTTCTTATTCTTTGGCGTAAGGAATCTGTGGCCTCCTCCTTAAGGCTAATGAATTTATTGCTTGAGGAGGAAAAAAAGATTTTTTCGGAGTCCACCACTACATTAAACACTGGAATTGATAACATTGTACGCTTTAAGAGTGATCCAGATTTTATTAGAAGGGAGGGGTTGCTTCAGACCTCTATAGAACGGTTTCAAAACAACCTTAAGGAGAGGAAGCATTCTCAATTTGTTAGAGATTTAGCCGAATTTAAGGACGATAAGGCCTATCAACCTCCTAGCAGACAAACTTCAGCTGTGTCCTCCTCTGATGTGGACACGTCTGATTCTGAAAGACAACGGTCTGGTGCTAATCCTCCTGATTACAATCGTAATCCACATCCATGGGTTGGTCCGAGGAAATCAAGGAAGAGAAGGGAGGGTCAGTATGGCTATCGTGGGCCTCCACATGGGTCCTCTGGTCCTCCTGTTTCTTCTTCTTCCTCTTTTTTGGAGCAAAGACGAATGGGGGATTATTACCCCCATACGAGAGCGCATCAGGCCAGGGGAGGATATTGAATCTATCTGATATCTCTCTTACACATAATGATTATGCGGTCCTTTCTAGGGGTCTGGGCTTTATCCCTTCAAATCGGTTTGATTGTTTTGGGTGGATAAAGGACCTGGAACTTTTTGGTAGAAAACTTAAGTGGAAGCTATTCTTTGAGCACAACACCCAGGAACAATGTAGGGCCTTGGGCATCTTGGAGGAAGATTATGAGTGTTTTCAGTCTCTTACTGATCTTCTTAGGGATAGTACTAGAGGGAGAGGAGATGGTCCTTTCACTAATTTGAAGAGACCAAGTAAAAAGTCTCCACCAGTTCAAAGCTGCACAAGTGTTGACATTTTTCTTAAACTTGTACAGGATGATCTTCAAAAAATCCCTCAATCACTATATGGTCTGGAATCTAATCTGACTAAAGATGAGTTCCAGGCACTTGATCGGTTATCTAAGAATGACGAGTTTATTATAAAAAAGTCCGATAAGGGCGGAAACCTTGTAATTCTGAGTCATGTACAATATCTTGATATGTGTCACGCTCTACTTAATGATAGGGATACCTATGAACGGTTGCCTCATGACCCTACGTTAACATATACTAATGTTCTTCTATCGTTACTTGATGAGGCTAGGCATAGTAATTTGACATCAGTGAACGAACATGAGTTCTTGAGACCACACTGTCCAGTAGTTCCGGTATGCTATGCCCTTCCGAAGGTGCACAAGGGTCTTGTGCCTCTGAAGGGTAGGCCTATTGTTGCCGGCATTAACTCTATGTCTCAGAACATTGGCATCTATATAGACAAAATCTTACGCCCCTTTGTCACCTCCCTTCCCTCTTATGTTAGGGATACTCCACACCTTTTGCAAATCCTGGAGGACGTCAATGTGGGCCGGGATACAATTCTGGCCTCCATTGATGTGGAGGCACTCTACAGTTCTATTCCTCATGATCTGGGTATCAGTGCTGTAGCCCATTTCTTGAGGTCTAGGGCTGTTGAGTGTTCAAGACATAGCAAATTTGTTGAGGAACTCTTATCTTTTACCCTGCATCATAACTATTTTTTATTTAATACTCAGTACTTCCACCAGCTCAGGGGTACAGCTATGGGGAGCCCGTGTGCCCCCAGTTATGCTAACCTGTACCTGGGCTGGTGGGAAGAAACTGTAGTTTTTGGGGGGGAGGATGGGGAGTCTCATCAATGTATCGGACTATGGGTCCGATACATTGATGATATCCTCATCCTCTGGACAGGGTCTATTTTTGAGTTTGAACAGTTTGTTGAAGGCCTCAACAGGAATTCTCTTGGGTTGAGGTTTACTCATACATGTGATCGAAATTCCATTACCTTTTTGGATTTGGTAATATGTAAAGATGAAGGGGGTAAAATTCATACCCTTACTCATCGTAAACCAACAGCGACCAATTCCCTTCTTAAGTGGGATAGCCACCATCCTCTCCCACTTAGGAAGGGTATCCCAAAGGGGCAATTTCTGCGGATCCGCAGAAATTGCTCTAGGGAGAGTGATTTTAAGGCCCAAGCCTCAGATCTTTTTGGTCGCTTTTTGGATCGGGGGTATCCCAGAGGGATTCTACAGCAATCTTATGCCCATGCCAGGGACACTAATAGACATAATCTTATGATCCCCAGGATCCGTAGCGACGATTCTAATATTACATGAGTTATTGGGACTTTTGATGTACAGTCCGAAAGGGTATTCTCGGTGATAAAAAAGCACTGGAATATCCTGAGGGCTGACCCCGATTTGGCTAAATATATTGCTAAATTTCCAAGCATTACCTATAGACGGGGTCGTACTTTAGGTGATAGATTGGTGCATAGCATGTACCAAAGACCTAGGTCCCCTGGAACCTGGTTGGATAGACGTCTATGTGGAATGTTCCACTGTGGCACTTGTAAGTACTGTGGGTCCATGGAACAGTGTAAAAGAGTGAGTAGTGCGGCTACAGGAAGAATTTTCTTCCTGCGTGACTTTAGTAACTGTAAAACCTCCGGGGTTGTCTATAGGGCTACCTGTACATGTCCTTTGGATTATGTCGGGAAGACTCTAAGGGAACTCCGGAGGCGGGTTGGCGAACATCTCTCGGATATCCGGAATGGACGAGATACGCCAATTTCTCGCCATGTGAATATGGTTCATGGTGGTGATGTTACTCATGTTCGGTTCTCGGTGTTGGAAGTGGTTAGACCTAGCCCTAGGGGGGTGATTTTGATAGGGTTGTACTGCAAAGAGAATCAGCATGGATTTTCAAAATGGGTTCATTGGCTCCGAGAGGGCTTAATGAACAACTTTCCTTTTCTTGTTTCCTTCCTACTTAGTGTCTGTGGAATCCTAAATTGTTTGATAGTCCTTATGCCCTACTTTGGAAGATTTTCTCAGTATTGAGAAAAAACCATATTGATGGTTATTATATATGTACATTGCTTGCTCTGAGATGTAAAAATCCGGACGTGCCCCCCCCCCCTCCTCTCCCTTAGGGTGATGTGTGTGGGGGTAGGATATGTCTGGATATATATATATAATTTTATGGACTTAGCCGGGGGTGGGTTTGTTCCTCTATTAGAAATGGGTGATAGTTAAAGTTAACTATTTACACTGATGTGTTATGAATTCTATTTATTCAATATCTGTGCCAAGTGTTGTAAGCGGGGACTCCAACTGTCACTGCACCTGTCTGTAAACATGGTGTACTATGTGTGGTTATTAATTGCCACTACCAGAAATAAATATATTAAAGGGTCTGATTTTAATATTATTACAGTGATTGGCCGATAGGATTAATTCATATCTTCTATTTTTGCAATGACTAATGGCAAGAATTTGTCTAGAAGGGTATTTTTATCTTTATCTAATGATGGTGCTCTGACATGAGGGGTCCCACGCATGTGGTATTAGTGTTGGGGTGGTGTTATCGTATCACCAAGATCTATATGCGCATTGCCTGGGGGTCCCGGACCTGTGCGTCTATGTATCTAGGCGCCGCCGGGTCCCTCTGTTTATACGCTCTGCCGGACATTTGTCTGTGCATGCGCGCTGGGAGGCGTTGTGGCGTCACACGGCCGGTAGGTGTTTATGCGCGTTGCCAGGGAGATCCCGGGCATGCGCACTAGCCGGTTACGTGTGGCGCCGCTGGGCCTCCCCCTGGGCGTACGCGATATGTTCGTGCTGCCAGGGCTGCCGGATGTTTATGTGCGTTGCCCGGGAGATCCCGGGCGTGCGCACTGACCGGCCTGCTATGGCGCCGCTGGGCCTCCGTATAGGTTTGCGTGTTGCCTAGGAAACTTGGGACATGCATCCCTATCATGCTAATGGCGATGTGGGACGGCCTTGTATCAGACTTTGTCTATTCACTACGCCCGCACTACATTAGGCAATCTACACCTGTTGAGTGGTTTATTTTGCATAATTGATTGATTACACCCAGCTGCTCCTGGCTATTTAAATCCATCCTGATATGCAGCTTCATGACGCCTCGCCCTGGACTATGGTATTATATCCTCAGCATTGTCTGTCTACTATGGATCCCTGCTGATGGCGCCATGAACCTGCATATCTGACAACTATATCTCGTTGGGCAAGTACTTTATTATAGTTTATCAAGCGCTCCATACCACATGTGGTGCTTTATGTTTAAAACTGTCTGTCTTATTGTAAGTCTTGGTTGCTGATTTAGTGTGTTTATCTTGTAGCCTCCTGATGAACCATACGTTTGTGTTGTATGGGGAAACGCGTTGAGGTGGAGATAACCTGTTTGAGGTGGAGATTATCCAATCTATGAAATTGAAGGCTCACCTTTATTAATGCAAAGGAAATTGCTGGAGAGTTCCCCCATATACCTCCTTGGACTTATAAGGATTGAAATCTTCCTTTCTTCCATACTATGTGGCGCTGCCTGAATCAGTCTGTGTGGTCCCAAGGATAAGTTGGGCTCTGACTCCATTCCCATTTTCTGTGAACCTTCACTTTTTTGACAACTGTATATGTTTATTGTACATATTGTCTGTATATTTTTATATATGCGACCGTTGGTCTAGTACTTATGGGTATATCTGCACGTTGGTGGTATGTAGTTTTGATTTATACAAAATAAAAAATCTCAAAAATTGGAATAATTGAACTAATTAGTCATTGACATACCCCACGAGAAGTTAAAGGCTACTTTCACACTTGCGTTTTTTTCCTTCAGTCGCAATCCGCCGTTTTGGAAAACAGCGGAATCCGTTAACGGATTCCGCTGCTTCCCATAGACTTGTATGGACGACGGATTGCGACTGATGGACCTGCGTTGATTCCGCCGTTTTTTCAGCAGCGGAATCCTTAGGATTTCGCTGCGCATGCTCTCTCTGGCTCCCTGCAAACGTAACCAGGGTACACATAGGGTTATTAAGCAAAGCGCTTTGCTTAGTTACCCGATATTTACCCTGGCTACGTGTGCAAGGAGCCAGCGCTAAGCGGTGTACGCTGGTAACCAAGGTAAATATCGGATAACCAAGCAAAGTGCTTTGCTTAGTTACCCGATACCCTCGCTACGTGTGAAGGGAGCCCGAAACTTCCCCGCTTAGCTCCGCCCCCTCCCGCACTCCACTCTGCATGTACACACGCACGCACACAGACACACAGACACACAGACACACACACACTCACCTGTCCCCAGCCATGCAGTCCCCGGTACTGACGTCCTCAGCGTCATGGCCCTGCTCGGCTACACCCACCCCACACTCTGCCCCCCTGCACACATTCTCGGCGGCCAAGCGATCAGGTGATCACCCGGCGGCCGGCTGCTGTGAGCTATCAGCTGATCACCTAGCGTCCGGCTGCTGTGAACGATCAGCTGATCACCCGGCGGCCAGCTGCTCTGAACGATCAGCTGATCACCCGGTGGCCGGCTGCTGTGAGCGATCAGCTGAGCACCTGGCAGCCGGCTGCTGTGAACGATCAGCTGATCACCCGGCGGCCAGCTGCTCTGAATGATCAGCTGATCACCCGGTGGCCGGCTGCTGTGAGCGATCAGCTGATCACCTGGCAGCCGGGTGATCAGCTGAGCGTTCTCAATAGTCTGCCGCCGGTAAAACTGTAAAGAAAAAAAAAAGCACATTCCGTTGTTTTGTACGATCTGTTGCATCCGTTGTGTCACTATATGCAACGCATCCGTTGCATCCGTCACACAACGCAATGCAACGGATGCTGTTCAATGCAAGTGTGAAACTAGCCTAAGCCACAAAAGGTCATTGCTGAAGAAGCTGGCTTTGCATAGAAGTGGTCCCAGCACCCTCTGTGTCAGAGAGGGGTCCACCACTCTGGCCAGCTGATGAAAGCTCATCCCCCGGAGCCGCTGCCAGATCAATCGAAGGAGTACCTAGCACCCTCAAGAAGAATGAGAGGCCTGGAGGCTGAGCCCACAGTTCCCAAACGCCCGGAAGGGGTCGCAGCATTCCCTGCCGAGGAAGATGACGTGACAGCCTATATGCCTAGCATGTATGTGACCTGGGAGCCGGCTGAAGACCAAGTGATGGTGATGAGGAGGCCAGCCCGCAGAGGATAACGGCGTGTGAGGGCAAGACACCTGTTGCGGGCGGGGAGGAGGGTGCGTGTGTGTCAGCACACTACGCTCACCCCTTCTGCTCGGGTCCGGCGGCTTCTGCTCAGTGGTGGCTCGAGCGGTGGGCCGGATCCCGGGGGCTTCTCGAGCGGCACTCCTCGCCCGTGAGTGAAAAGGGGATTTTGGTTGGAGAGATTGTTTATTGTCCGTGACGCCACCCACGGTTGTGTTGATTGAGTGTACACCACCGCTGCTCTATATGGGGATCCCGGGGATGGTGAGGCGGAGCAGCCAGTTGTTGTGTTGTCCCTCCGTGGGTAGGGGTTGGTGATCCCGGGGCCCAGTGGGGTGCAGGGGCGCAGGGGCAGCGCTGTGCCTTGCGGCACTGAGGTACTCACTCAGCCAGTAAACACGACACAGTTCTCGGTAAACAAACGGCTGGTTGGACGGGTCCCTCGGACGGTTCACGGTGCTGCGGTTCCCTGCAGTTAGCGGTGACGGTCTCTTCCCTGCACCTTTGAAATGTCTTTTTGGTAGCGATGGATTCCCACCGGTTACCCGCTCCCCGACTACAATCTGAGCCGGAGGAGCTCCACACTTTGCCCGCAGGCGCCGGCCCTGGGAAACTGGTGCCTTGGCGGTGGCGGTGTTTCCCCGTTGTGGTTGGACCTTTGCCGTCAATCAGGACTTGCTTGTTGGGGGATCTACGTCCCCTTCACTAACGGAT